>NC_143024.1:822500-980000 GCF_057628025.1 Oncorhynchus mykiss | reverse complement strand
GGAGAGGAGAGGGGGGAGGGGGTAGGAGAGGAGGGGGAATGGGAGTTGGGGGTGAGGGAGGGAGGGAGAGGGCTGCGAGGGAGAGGGGGGAGGAGAGGAGGGGGAATGGGAGTTGGGGTGAGGGAGGGAGAGGGGGAGGGGGAGGGGGGGAGGAGAGGAGGGGGAGAGGAGGGGGAATGGGAGTTGGGGGTGAGGGAGGGAGAGGGCTGCGAGGGGGAGGGGGAGGAGAGGAGGGGGAATGGGAGTTGGGGGTGAGGGAGGGAGGGAGGGAGAGGGGGGAGGGGGAGGAGAGGAGGGGGAATGGGAGTTGGGGTGAGGGAAGGAGAGGGCTGCGAGGGAGAGGGGGAGGGGGAGGGGGAGGAGAGGAGGGGGAATGGGAGTTGGGGGTGAGGGTGAGGGAGGGAGAGGGCTGAGAGGGAGAGGGGGGGGGGATGGATGTTGGGGATGAGGGAGGGAGGGGGGCTGCGCGAGAGAGGGGGGAGGGGGGAGGAGCAGAGGGTCGAGCAGGCCCATGCGGAAGAATTTGATATTGACATATATTTTAACAACATGTATGGGCATATATTTATGTATATATCAATTCCAGATATCTAAATATGTGTTTAATACTGAATATGAATTAAAACATTCAATGTATAAAACTACAAAACACTAAATAATGACAAATGACCTCTGTACACTTAACATCTGTATTGGAAAATAATTGATTTGAACATCGATACTTACAGTGCAGATTCCTTCACCTCCAGTTTCCACTTTCAGACTCACACGTTGACAGTTACCCTGTGGTGGATAATGCAGACTGAGTCAGTGAAAACATTCCACACAAGATGAACAATAAGGGGTAAATGTTCATGAACTTACTAGCTAAATGATACAAAATACTAACATTGGTTGGGCTCTGTCCATGGGCAGCTGGGGCTCCTGACCAGAAGGACACACTGCAGGAGGGGACAATATGATTATAAAGCTAGCCAGCTCTATCAGAAACAACCAACCCTCACTAAAGATAGTGAAGTTAGTTAGCTAGCGAGCAACACATTGCTTGGTTAGCCAAGAACATTTAGCAACAGCTGAAATGAAATAATATCTAATACATACTTGAAAATAACTCTACTGAACCCTACACAACTTTAACTTTCAAAACAATTCTTACCTTTTTCAGTAGCTGGCGAGCTACAGAAGGAGACAGCTAGGTAGCTAACGCTAGCTGTGTTAGCAAGCTTGATGAAAACTTACCTTGGTCAGTAGCTGGCGAGCTACAGAAGGAGACAGCTAGGTAGCTAACGCTAGCTGTGTTAGCAAGCTTGATGAAAACTTACCTTGGTCAGTAGCTGGCGAGCTACAGAAGGAGACAGCTAGGTAGCTAACGCTAGCTGTGTTAGCAAGCTTGATGAAAACTTACCTTGGTCAGTAGCTGGCGAGCTACAGAAGGAGACAGCTAGGTAGCTAACGCTAGCTGTGTTAGCAAGCTTGATGAAAACTTACCGTGGTCAGTAGCTGGCGAGCTACAGAAGGAGACAGCTAGGTAGCTAACGCTAGCTGTGTTAGCAAGCTTGACGAAAACTTGGTTGCAGTTGAAGAAATTATCTTCTTCCTCTGTCACCCACCAAATTAAAAACATATTTCAATTCAATGTTCTGAATGTATGATCCAATAAATTGCCATTATCCACGAGAAAGCTTTTTGGTGGTGACATCATACCTCAATAGCTGCACAATGAATTTTCAAATACAACTAGCTCCCGAGTGGTACAGCGGTCTAAAGCACTGTATCTCAGTGAAAGAAGCATCACTACAGACCCTGGTTTGATTCCAGGCTGTATCACAACCGGACGTGATTGGGAGTCCCATTGGGCGGCGCACAATTGCCCCAGCGTTGTTAGGGTTTTGCCGGAGTAGGCCGTCATTGTAAATACAAATTTGTTCTTTGTTCTGACTTAACTAGTTAGAACTCAGTAATCCAACTATTTTTCTGAATGGGGGGGGACTCCATGCCTCCAGCCCCCTCGTAGACCTGGCATTTGGTAAGGCAGAGCTGAGGTCGCCTTCCTCTTGTTTGACCAACTCTGTGTTTTAGTTTCCCTGTGCCAAGTGTTCTCGCTGCGGACTAACATTGCTGTACAAACCTCTGTCACAAAAGTACAGACTGCTCCTTTATGGTCTGCTATGGCACTTCCTCAGAGGGAGGAGAGGCTTTCAACCGGTGTAATATAATGACTCAGGGTTCTAATGCTTCTCTTCCGGCCTGAGGTGAAATACAGTATTCATCAAGGTTATGCTGGGATGATGCACTAGTTGTTCTTTCTTTGACTGGCTGAAGACTGGCTGAGTCTGAACTACAAAGCACTAGTTAGGACTGTCAGAAGACTGGCTGAGTCTGAACTACAAAGCACTAGTTAGAGAGGAGGATGGAAGATGATGACATTCTCCCTCCAGTACCTCCCATTCTCCCTCGAGTACCTCCTATCACCAGACAGTACCTCCTATCACCAGACAGGACCTCCCATTCCCCCTCCAGTACCTCCTATCACCAGACAGGACCTCCCATTCCCCCTCCAGTGCCTCCCATTCCCCATCCAGGACCTCCCATTCTCCCTCCAGTACCTCCCATTCTCCCTCCAGTTCTCCCATTCTCCCTCCAGTACCTCCCATTCTCCCTCCAGGACCTCCCATTCTCCCTCCAGTACCTCCCATTCCCCCTCCAGGACCTCCCCTTCTCCCTCTAGTACCTCCCATTCTCCCTCCAGTTCTCCCATTCTCCCTCCAGTTCTCCCATTCTCCCTCCAGGATGTCCCATTCTCCCTCCAGTACCTCCCATTCTCCCTCCAGTACCTCCCATTCCCCCTCCAGTACCTCCCATTCTCCCTGCAGTACCTCCCATTCTCCCTCCAGTACCTCCCATTCTCCCTCCAGTACCTCCCATTCTCCCTCCAGGACCTCCCATTCTCCCTCCAGGACGTCCCATTCCCCCTCCAGTACCTCCCATTCCCCCTCCAGTACCTCCCATTCTCCCTCCAGTACCTCCCATTTCCCCTCCAGGACCTCCCATTCCCCCTCCAGTACCTCCCATTCCCCATCCAGGACCTCCCATTCTCCATCCAGTACCTCCCAGTCCCCCTCCAGTACCTCCCATTCTCCCTCCAGTACCTCCCATTCCCCCTCCAGTACCTCCCATTCTCCCTCCAGTACCTCCCATTTCCCCTCCAGGACCTCCCATTCCCCCTCCAGTACCTCCCATTCCCCATCCAGGACCTCCCATTCCCCCTCCAGTACCTCCCATTCCCCATCCAGTACCTCCCATTCCCCATCCAGTACCTCCCATTCTCCCTCCAGTACCTCCCATTCTCCCTCCAGTACCTCCCATTCCCCATCCAGGACCTCCCATTCTCCATCCAGTACCTCCCAGTCCCCTCCAGTACCTCCCATTCTCCCTCCAGTACCTCCTATCACCAGACAGGACAGATTTTCAATAATTCAATATTGATTTGCAGAAGGCCCATCAGTACTATATTGTATTATATTATTGTTCTGCTGTATTAAGAGGACTGTGGAATGTTAGTAAATATTTGTATTGTTCCATATGACGGTTGTAAACCTCCTAGTATAGAGCATGTATATGATGTCCTTACTACCTTTTGAACGCCACACGGCTGTACTTTAAGTGACCGTTATTTAACTGATCCAGAGCCACTGGAGGTGGTGGTAACTGCTGTTACTGCTTCGTAGAGAAGACAATAACCTTATGGCTCATTTTGCTCTTCAAAAATACCTCTGTCCCATCGTCAGAAACAGAGCAACAAGTCCTCTCCTGTTCCACCAAACCACGATCACTTAGACATCGGAACTCACACTAAATGCATTATAAGCCGCCCATTCAACTCTAACTAATACAGAATTAATAGCACTCAAAAATAGCCAAATTATTTACAAAAATCCAGCCGGAAGAAATTAAATCGCAATTATCATAAAATCCATCATTGTAATTCACACAGTGGCGCGGTGTTTGGATAGGTAATGATTTTCTAATATTGCAATTTGCATAAGTAGCCCGGAGATGGGTTATCATTTTCGATCCCACACAATTACAATTCCAGCTCCATACATCAGAGCTGCTAGCTATGTAAAACCACATCACTAATTAAACCAGCATTTACAGACTCAGGCTCGTTCCACTGGTCCTGCTGCTGACCTTCTTCCAGGCAGAGGCGTCTCACAAGTGCCTGACTGGAACTACAAACATAATGAGCAGCCAGGAGGGAACCATTAAAAATAATTTACACAAGCCTTCATTTACAACATCTTTTGATAGCCAAGCTTCCCTGGTGTTTAGATGGGCCGACAGCCCCGACCGTGTGGAGCGCACGGGAAGGAGCGGCGCGGGGGAATGAGTGTGAGGAGAGCGGGTGGAGAGCGGGGATACCTAAGTGGATAATTAAGAGACTGTTGGGGCGCCGCGAGAGGCTCCTCTCTGATGTCTGCCGTGTCAAGTGTTTCTCTCAGCCTGAGCCACATGAGGTGCTGCCATCGCACACTAATTACTGAACTGGGGAGGACGGAGAGGCAGAAGGGACTGGGGGAGTCAGAGTAAGGCTGGGAGAAACAGGGGGAGGCTGGGAGACAAAGTGAGAGGCTGGGGGAGGAAAGGAGAGGCTAGGGAGAAAAAGAGAGGCTGGGGGGGAAAAGGAGAGGATGGGGAGAACAGGAGAGGCTGGGGGAGAAAAGGAGAGGATGGAGAGAAAAGGAGAGGATGGAGAGAAAAGGAGAGGATGGGGTGAAAAGGAGAGGATGGAGAGAAAAGTAGAGGCTGGGGGAGAAAAGGAGAGGATGGGGAGAAATGGAGAGGCTGGGGGAGGATGGGGGGACTGGGGGTGAAAAGGAGAGGATGGGGGTGAAAAGGAGAGGATGGAGAGAAAAGGAGAGGCTGGAGAGAAAAGGAGAGGCTGGGGGTGAAATGTAGAGGCTGGGGGTGAAAAGGAGAGGATGGGGAGAAAAGGAGAGGATGGAGAGAAAAGGAGAGGCTGGGGGTGAAAAGGAGAGGATGGAGAGAAAAGGAGAGGCTGGGGGTGAAATGTAGAGGCTGGGGGTGAAAAGGAGAGGATGGGGAGAAAAGGAGAGGATGGAGAGAAAAGGAGAGGCTGGGGGTGAAAAGTAGAGGCTGGGGGAGAAAAGGAGAGGATGGGAGAGAAATGGAGAGGATGGAGAGAAAAGGAGAGGCTGGGGGTGAAAAGGAGAGGATGGAGAGAAAAGGAGAGGATGGGGGTGAAAAGGAGAGGCTGGGGGTGAAAAGGAGAGGATGGAGAGAAAAGGAGAGGATGGAGAGAAAAGGAGAGGCTGGGGGTGAAAAGGAGAGGATGGAGAGAAAAGGAGAGGCTGGGGGTGAAAAGGAGAGGACGGAGAGAAAAGGAGAGGCTGGGGGTGAAAAGTAGAGGCTGGGGGAGAAAAGGAGAGGATGGAGAGAAAAGGAGAGGATGGAGAGAAAAGGAGAGGCTGATGGAGGATGGGGGACTGGGGGTGAAAAGGAGAGGATGGGGATGAAAAGGAGAGGATGGAGAGAAAAGGAGAGGCTGGAGAGAAAAGGAGAGGCTGGGGGTGAAATGTAGAGGCTGGGGGTGAAAAGGAGAGGATGGGGAGAAAAGGAGAGGATGGAGAGAAAAGGAGAGGCTGGGGGTGAAAAGGAGAGGATGGAGAGAAAAGGAGAGGCTGGGGGTGAAATGTAGAGGCTGGGGGTGAAAAGGAGAGGATGGGGAGAAAAGGAGAGGATGGAGAGAAAAGGAGAGGCTGGGGGTGAAAAGGAGAGGCTGGGGGTGAAAAGTAGAGGCTGTGGGAGAAAAGGAGAGGATGGGAGAGAAATGGAGAGGATGGAGAGAAAAGGAGAGGCTGGGGGTGAAAAGGAGAGGATGGAGAGAAAAGGAGAGGATGGGGGTGAAAAGGAGAGGCTGGGGTGAAAAGGAGAGGATGGAGAGAAAAGGAGAGGATGGAGAGAAAAGGAGAGGCTGGGGGTGAAAAGGAGAGGATGGAGAGAAAAGGAGAGGATGGAGAGAAAAGGAGAGGCTGGGGGTGAAAAGGAGAGGATGGAGAGAAAAGGAGAGGCTGGGGGTGAAAAGGAGAGGATGGAGAGAAAAGGAGAGGATGGGGGTGAAAAGTAGAGGCTGGGGGTGAAATGTAGAGGCTGGGGGTGAAAAGGAGAGGATGGGGAGAAAAGGAGAGGATGGAGAGAAAAGGAGAGGCTGGGGGTGAAAAGGAGAGGATGGAGAGAAAAGGAGAGGCTGGGGTGAAAAGTAGAGGCTGGGGGAGAAAAGGAGAGGATGGGAGAGAAATGGAGAGGATGGAGAGAAAAGGAGAGGCTGGGGGTGAAAAGGAGAGGCTGGGGGTGAAAAGTAGAGGCTGGGGGAGAAAAGGAGAGGATGGGAGAGAAATGGAGAGGATGGAGAGAAAAGGAGAGACTGGGGGTGAAAAGGAGAGGATGGAGAGAAAAGGAGAGGATGGGGGTGAAAAGGAGAGGCTGGGGGTGAAAAGGAGAGGATGGAGAGAAAAGGAGAGACTGGGGTTGAAAAGTAGAGGCCGGGGAGAAAAGGAGAGGATGGAGAGAAAAGGAGAGGCTGGGGGTGAAAAGTAGAGGATGGGGAGAAAAGGAGAGGCTGGGGGAGTAAAGGAGAGGATGGGAGAGCAATGGAGAGGCTGGGGAGAAAAGGAGAGGATGAGGTTGAAAAGGAGAGGCTGGGGGAGTAAAAGAGAGGATGTGAGAGCAATGGAGAGGCTGGGGAGAAAAGGAGAGGCTAGGGGTGAAAAGGAGAGGCTGGGGAGAAAAGGAGAGGCTGGGGGAGAAAAGGAGAGGATTTACTGGACAACTCCATCTATCTGCTGTGGGAACACAGTACTGGACAACTCCATCTATCTACTGTGGGAACACAGTACTGGACAACTCCATCTATCTGCTGTGGGAACACAGTACTGGACAACTCCATCTATCTGCTGTGGGAACACAGTACTGGACAACTCCATCTATCTGCTGTGGGAACACAGTACTGAACAACTCCATCTATCTGCTGTGGGAACACAATACTGGACAACTCCATCTATCTGCTGTGGGAACACAGTACTGAACAACTCCATCTATCTGCTGTGGGAACACAGTACTGGACAACTCCATCTATCTGCTGTGGGAACACAGTACTGAACAACTCCATCTATCTGCTGTGGGAACACAATACTGGACAACTCCATCTATCTGCTGTGGGAACACAGTACTGAACAACTCCATCTATCTGCTGTGGGAACACAGTACTAGACAACTCCATATATCTGCTGTGGGAACACAGTACTGGACAACTCCATCTATCTGCTGTGGGAACACAGTACTGAACAACTCCATCTATCTGCTGTGGGAACACAGTACTGGACAACTCCATCTATCTGCTGTGGGAACACAGTACTGGACAACTCCATCTATCTGCTGTGGGAACACAGTACTGGACAACTCCATCTATCTACTGTGGGAACACAGTACTGGACAACTCCATCTATCTACTGTGGGAACACAGTACTGGACAACTCCATCTATCTGCTGTGGGAACACAGTACTGGACAACTCCATCTATCTGCTGTGGGAACACAGTACTGGACAACTCCATCTATCTACTGTGGGAACACAGTACTGGACAACTCCATCTATCTGCTGTGGGAACACAGTACTGGACAACTCCATCTATCTGCTGTGGGAACACAGTACTGGACAACTCCATCTATCTACTGTGGGAACACAGTACTGGACAACTCCATCTATCTACTGTGGGAACACAGTACTGGGATGGTTGTCAGTAAGAATGATTTTCAGTGGTCATAATTTGGTCATTGACAACAAGACAATACCTGTTAGTGTGTGTTTGTGATAATCATGTACTCCTTGTCTTCCAGACAGCAGTGTTACAGAGTCCAGAATGCCCCTGCATCCCCACACAGCCTACAGTTATTATACAGATATAACACAAACCCTATCATCAGGATCAGTTTACAGGGCTTCTTCAACAACACCTTCAGGTTCTAGTAATCAGCTGTTCCTGAAATCAAAACAAGTATGTGGTGTGTAATTTGATCAGAATGCTAAACATGAAGGTGTGATATTTAATAGAGGCTGTTTTCTAAGTGCATTGAATGGAAAGTAACATGATACAGTCTACATAGGGGATTCCATCCATCATCTAGGCCTGTTTTTCCCTGTAACTGTAGGGGATTTGTGTGAAGTACAGCTGTCCTCTGACTCATTGTGTTATAAGTCAGGAAAAACAGACATTTACTCAAACTGTGTTTCCAGACAGAAAATGAGGGGTATAGTAGTGTCTGTCGGATGAGGGTGTGGGCACTGTCGCCAGCCAGGGTGTTCACTACATGAACCATGGCCCCAAAACACACATACAGGCCCACACACACATACATCCCCAAAAACACACATACAGGCCCAAAAACACACATACAGGCCCACACACACATACAGGCCCAAAAACACACATACAGGCCCACACACACATACAGGCCCCAAAACACACATACAGGCCCAAAAACACACTTACAGGCCCAACAACACACACACAGGCCCACACACACATACAGGCCCAAAAACACACATACAGGCCCACACACACATACTGGCCCAAAAACACACATACAGGGCCCAAAAACACACATACAGGCCCAAAAAAACACATACAGGCCCACACACACATACAGGCCCACACACACATACAGGCCCACACACACATACAGGCCCACACACACATACAGGCCCACACACACACATACAGGCCCACACACACATACAGGCCTGCACAAACACACATACAGGCCCACACAAACACACATACAGGCCCACACAAACACACATACAGGCCCACACAAACACACATACAGGCCCACACACACATACAGGCCCACAGAAACATACAGGCCCACACACACATACAGGCCCACACACACATACAGGCCCCAAAACACACTTATAGGCCCACACACACATACAGGCCCACAGAAACATACAGGCCCACACACACATACAGGCCCACACACACATACAGGCCCCAAAACACACTTACAGGTCCACACACACATACAGGCCCACACAAACATACAGGCCCACACACACATACAGGCCCACACACACATACAGGCCCCAAAACAGACTTACAGGCCCACACACACATACAGGCCCACACAAACATACAGGCCCACACACAACACACAACAATGTACTGACTGTCTGACAGGCTGATCAACACACCACAATGTCCTGACTGTCTGATCAACACACCACAATGTCCTGACTGTCTGATCAACACACCACAATGTCCTGACTGTCTGATCAACACACCACAATGTCCTGACTGTCTGACAGGTTGATCAACACACCACAATGTCCCGACTGTCTGACAGGCTGATCAACACACCACAATGTCCTGACTGTCAGACAGGATGATCAACACACCACAATGTCCCGACTGACAGACAGGCTGATCAACACACCACAATGTCCTGACTGTCTGACAGGCTGATCAACACACCACAATGTCCTGACTGTCTGATCAACACACCACAATGTCCTGACTGTCTGATCAACACACCACAATGTCCTGACTGACAGACAGGTTGATCAACACACCACAATGTCCTGACTGTCTGATCAACACACCACAATGTCCTGACTGACAGACAGGTTGATCAACACACCACAATGTCCTGACTGTCTGACTGTCTGATCAACACACCACAATGTCCTGACTGTCTGATCAACACACCACAATGTCCTGACTGTCTAATCAACACACCACAATGTCCTGATTGTCTGACAGGTTGATCAACACACCACAATGTCCTGACTGTCTGACTGTCTGATCAACACACCACAATGTCCTGACTGTCTGATCAACACACCACAATGTCCTGACTGTCTGATCAACACACCACAATGTCCTGACTGTCTGACAGGCTGATCAACACACCACAATGTCCTGACTGTCTGACAGGCTGATCAACACACCACAATGTTCTGACTGTCTGATCAAACACCACAATGTCCTGACTGTCTGACAGGTTTTTATGTGTGCATTGTTCACCTCTAACATGCATCCAGCTACTGTATAGGCAAATTAAATCTGTCCTAACTTCCTGTTTTAAACATTTTAAACTGTGAACAAAGCATCCCATGACTAAACTAAATCTGGCCTAACTTCCTGTTTTAAACATCTTAAACTCTGAATGAAGCATCCCATGACTAACCAGTTAAAATTGTGTTCTCATTACGATTCCATATTTGCATTCCACGCAGGTTTTATTAATGAGATGACAATGAAGGATTCCACTTTTAATGCCACATTTTCATGCCTGCCACACTTCACGCAGCACAGTCAATAAACACTGGTATCAATGGTTGGCCAGAAACCACTGCCATAAAGCTGCCATGAAATGTGTTTATCTAGCTGCAGAGTAGTATTCAGCTGGGGATATAGTATAATGATGCAAGAACGGTTGGGCTTGTAATTAAGTCAGTCTTCAGATGCTTTTCAAGCCGTTCATTAACACAGAGTAACACCAGGCACTCGGCTCAGTGTGGAGAGAAACCCCCAGCAATATAAATAAAGTTCAGAAACTAAAGTGCATTCACTTTTCAGGAACCCTGAAGAACTTTGCAGTTTGTCATAATTAGAGATTCTCATTATCCAGGAAGTTACTTCAAATCCTATCTTTGGCCTTCCACTGAAAACAATAGTGCAGTATACTATCTATTACTAATATTGCTACCGCTACTACTAATACTACTAATACTACTACTACTACTACTGATACTGCTACTACTACGACAACTGAGACTACCACCACTGCTGCTACTACTACTACTACTGATATTGCTGGTGCTACTGATACTGCTACTACTGCTACTACTACTGCTACCACTGATACTGCTGCTATCACTACTACCACTGATACTGCTGCTATTACTACTACCACTAATACTGCTGCTACTACTACTAATACTGCTACTACTACTGATACTGCTACTACAACTGATACTCCTACTACTACTGATACTCCTACTACTACTGATACTGCTGCTACTACAGATGCTACTGCTACTAGAGATACTGCTGCTGCTACTAGTGATACTGCTACTGCTACTAGAGATAATGCTGCTACTAGAGATACTGCTACTGCTACTA
Source organism: Oncorhynchus mykiss (assembly GCF_057628025.1). NCBI lineage: Eukaryota > Metazoa > Chordata > Actinopteri > Salmoniformes > Salmonidae > Oncorhynchus > Oncorhynchus mykiss. Next base: position 968,794 of record NC_143024.1, on the reverse strand, counting down.
GAGATAATGCTGCTACCACTAAAACTACTGACACTACTACAACAACTACTACTGCTGGTACTACTCATAATGCTGCTACAACTACTACTACTACTTATACTGCTACTACTACTACTGATACTACTACTACTACTGATACTATGACTACCACTACTACTACTACTACTGATACTGCTGCTACAACTAGTACTATCACTGATAATGCTACTACTACTACTGATACTACTACTACTTCCGCTACTACAACTACTGATACTGCTGCTACTACTACTACTACTACTAATAGTACTACTACTGATACTGCTGCTACTACTACTACTAATAGTACTACTACTGATACTGCTGCTACTACCGCTACCACTACTACTACTGATACTGCTACTGATACTGCTGCTACTACCACTACTGCTACTACCACTACTGCTACTACCACTACTACTAATACTACTACTACTGATACTGCAACTGCTACTACTACTACTACTACTACTACTACTACTACTGATACTGTTACTACACCTACTGCTGCAGCTGCTACTACTGATACTGTTACTACTAGTACTGCTGCAGCTGCTACTACCACTGATACTGTTACTACTACTACTACTGCTGCTGCTACTACTGATACTGCTACTATTACTACTACTACTGTTACTACTACTACTGCTGCTGCTGCTACTACTACTGCTGCTGCTGATATGAGTACTACTACTGATACTGCTGCTACTGCTACTGCTACCGCTACCACTACCACTACTGCTACTACCACTACTACTAATACTACTACTAATACTGCTGGTACTACTGATACTGCAACTGCTGCTACTACTACTACTGATACTGTTACTCTCTACTACTGCTGCAGCTGCTACTACTACTGCTGCTGCTGATACTAATACTACTACTACTACTGATACTGCTACAAATACTACTACTGCTGCTGCTGCTACTACTGCTACTGCTACTACTACTAGTGATACTGCTACTACTGCCACTGCTATTAGTACTGCTGCTACTGCTACTACTGCTACTGCTACTACTGCTACTACTACTACCACTAGTGATACTGCTACTACAGCCACTGCTATTAGTACTGCTGCTACTGCTACTACTGCTACTGCCACTACTACTGACACTGCTGCTACTACTACTACTACTGATACAGCTACTACTACTACTATTACTGAAACTGCTACTGCTACTACTACTGATACTGCTACTACTGACACTGCCACTGCTGATAATGCTTCTACCGATTCTAATATAACTACTACTGACAATGCTGCTACTGCTGATACTGGAACTAATACTACTATTGCTGCTGCCTATACTACTACTGCCGCTACTACTATTGATACTGCTACCGCTACTGCTACTACTGATACTGCTACTGCTACTACTGATACTGCTACTACTGACACTGACACGACGGATAATGATACTACTGATACTAATACTACAACTAGTACTGACACCACTGCTACTGCTAATACTGCTACTAACACTACTACTGATACTGCTTCTACTACTACTACTGCCACTGCTGCTACTACTACTTCTACCAATACTGCTACTACTACTACTACTACTACTACTACTACTACTACTACTACTGCTGCTACTACTACTACTACTAATACTGCTACTACTACTACTACTACTACTACTACTACTACTACTACTACTGCTGCTACTGCTACTACCACTGCTGCTGCTGCTACTTCTACTACTGATACTGCTACTGCTACTAATACAACTACTGATACTGATACAACTACTACTACTGCTGAAACGTCTACTAATACTTCTACTACTAACACTACTACTGACACTGCTAGTACTGTTGCTACTACTACTACTACTACTACTGAAACTGCTACAACTTTCACTTCTGATACTGCTGCTACTACTACTACTGATACTACTGCTACTAGCACTACTGATACTGCTGCTACTACTACTGCTGCTACTACTGCTACTATCACTACTGATACTGCTGCTACTACTACTGCTGCTACTACCACAACTACTGATTTTTTAAATGTATTTTACCTTTATTTAACCAGGTAGGCTAGTTGAGAACATGTTCTCATTTGCAACTGCGACCTGGCCATGATAAAGCAAAGCAGTGTGACACAGACAACAACGCAGAGTTACACATGGAGTAAACAATAAACAAGCAAATGACACAAACAAGTCAATGACACAGTAGAGAAAAGAAAGTCTACATACAGTGTGTGAAAAAAGGCATGAAGAGGTAGGCAATAAATAGGCCATAGGAGCGAATAATTACAATTTAGCAGATAAACACTGGAGTGATAAATGAGCAGATGATGAAGTGCAAGTAGAGATACTGGTGTGCAAAAGAGCAGAAAAGTAAATAAAAACAGTATGGGGATGAGGTAAGTAGATTGGGTGGGCTATTTACAGATGGACTATGTACAGCTGCAGTGATCGGTTAGCTGCTCAGATAGTTGATGTTTAAAGTTGGTGAGGGAAATAAAAGTCTCCAACTTCAGTGATTTTTGCAATTTGTTCCAGTCACTGGCAGCAGAGAACTGGAAGGAAAGGCAGCCAAATGAGGTGTTGGCTTTGGGGATGATCAGTGAAATATACCTGCTGGAACGTGTGTTACGGGTGGGTGTTGTTATCGTGACCAGTGAACTGAGATAAGGCAGAGCTTTTACCTAGCATAGACTTATAGATGACCTGGAGCCACTGGGGCTGGCGACGAATATGTAGCGAAGGCCAGCCGACTAGAGCATACAGGTCGCAGTGGTGGGTGGTATAAGGTGATTTGGTAACAAAACTGATGGCATTGTGATAAACTGCATTCAGTTTGCTCAGTTGAGTGTTGGAAGCTATTTGTTAGAAGACAACGCCGAAGTCGAGGATCGGTAGGATAGTCAGTTTTACTAGTGTAAGTTTGGCAGCGTGAGTGAAAAAATAGAAAGCCGATTCAAGATTTGATTTTGGATTGGAGATGTTTAATATGAGTCTGAAAGGAGAGTTTACAGTCTAGCCAGACACCTAGGTATTTATAGTTGTCCACATATTCAAGGTCGGAACCGTCCAGGTTGGTGAAGCTAGTCGGGCGGGCGGGTACGGGCAGCGAACGGTTGAAAAGCTTGCATTTGGTTTTACTAGCGTTTAAGAGCAGTTGGAGGCCACGGAAGGAGTATGGTATGGCATTGAAGCTCGTTTGGAGGTTAGTTAGCACAGTGTCCAAGGAAGGGCCAGAAGTATACAGAATGGTGTCGTCTGCATAGAGGTGAACCAGGGAATCGCCCACAGCAAGAGCGACAGCATTGATATATTCAGAGAAAAGAGTCGGCCAGAGAATTGAACCCTGTGGTACCCCCATTAGAGACTGCCAGAGGTCCGGACAATATGCCCTCTGATTTGACATAATGAACGCTGTCTGCAAAGTAGTTGGTGAACCAGGCGAGGCAGTCGTCAGAAAAACCAAGGATATTGAGTTTGCCGATAAGAATACGTTGATTGACAGAGTCGAAAGCCTTGGCCAGGTCGATGAAGACGGCTGCACTGTACTGTCTTTTATCGATGGTGGTTATGATATTGTTTAGTACCTTGAGCGTGGCTAGGGTGCACCCGTGACCGGCTCGGAAGCCAGATTGCACAGGTACGTTGGGATACGTTGGGATTCGAAATAGTCAGGGATCTGTTTATTAACTTGGCTTTCAAAGTTCTTTAGATAGGCAGGGCAGGATGGATATAGGTCTGTAACAGTTTGGGTCTAGTGTGTCACCCCCTTTGAAGAGGGGGATGACCGCGGCAGCTTTCCCAACTTTAGGGATCTCGGACGATACGAAAGAGAGTTTGAACAGACTGGTAATAGGAGTTGTAACAATGGCGGTGGATAGTTTTAGAAAGAGAGGGTCCACATTGTCAAGCCCAGCTGATTTGTACTGGTCCAGGTTTTGCAGCTCTTTCAGAACATCTGCTGTCTGGATATGGGTGAAGGAGAAGCTGGGGAGGCTTTGGCGAGTAGCTGCGGGGGGGGGGGGGGGGGGGGCTGTTGGCTGGGGTTGGAGTAGCCAGGAGGAAGGCATGGCCAGCCGTTGAGAAATGCTTATTTAAATGTTCGATTATCATGGATTTATCAGTGGTGACTGTGTAACCTAGCCTAAGTGCAGTTGGCAGCTGGGAGGAGGTGCTCTTGTTCTCCATTTTTTTTTTTTTTTTTTTTTTTTTACCTTTATTTAACTAGGCAAGTCAGTTAAGAACAAATTCTTATTTTCAATGACGGCCTAGGAACAGTGGGTTAACTGCCTTGTTCAGGGGCAGAACGACAGTTTTGTACCTTGTCAGCTCGGGGATTCAAACTTGCAACCTTTCGGTTACTAGTCCAACGCTCTAACCACTAGGCTACCCTGTCACTCCATGGACAGTGTCCCAAAACGTTTTGGAGTTAGAGCTACAGGATGCGAATTTCTGCTTAAAAAAGCTAGCCTTTGCTCTCCTGACTGACTGCGTGTATTGGTTCCTGACTTCCCTGAATAGTTGCATATCGTGGGGACTATTCGATGCTTATGGCAGCCACCATAGGATGTTTTTTTGCTGATCAACGACAGTCAGGTCTGGAGTGAACCAAGGACTATGTCTGTTCTTAGTTCTGCATTTTTTGAACGGGGCATGCTTCTCTAAGAGGTTAAGGAAATTACTTTTAAAGAATGACCAGGCATCCTCGACTGAGGGATGGGAAGAGGTCAATATCCTTCCAGGATACCCAGGCCAGGTCGATTAGAAAGGTTTGTGTTTTAGGGAGCGTTTGACAGTGATGAGGGATGGTCGTTTGACCGCGGATCCATAGCAGATGCAGGCAATGAGGCAGTGATCTCTGAGATCCTGATTGAAAACAGCGGAGGTGTATTTGGAGGGCAAGTTGGTCAGGATAATGTCTATGAGGGTGCCCATGTTTACGGATTTAGGGTTGTACCTGGTGGGTTCCTTGATGATTTGTGTGAGATTGAGGGAATCTAGCTTGTAGGACTGCCGGGGTTGTAGATTGCCGGGGTTGTAGATTGTAGGACTGCCGGGGTGTTAAGCATATCCCAGGTTAGGTCACCTAACAGAACGAACTCTGAAGCTAGATGGGGGGCGATCAATTCACAAATGGTATCCAGGGCACAGCTGGGAGCGGAGGGGGGTCGATAGCTGGCGGCAACAGTGAGAGACTTATTTCTGGAGAGTTTCATTTTTAAAATTAGAAGTTCAAACGGTTTGGGTATAGACCTGGAAAGTATGACAGAACTTTGCAGGCTCTCTCTGCAGTAGATTGCAACTCCTCCCCCCTTGGCAGTTCTATCTTGACGGACAATGTTGTAGCTGGGTATGGAAATCTCAGAATTGTGGTCTTCTTAAGCCAGGATTCAGACACGACAGGGACATCAGGGTTGGTGGAGTGTGCTAAAGCAGTGAGTAAAACAAACTTAGGGAGGAGGCTTCTGATGTTGACATGCATGAAACCAAGTTTTTTTCGATCACAGATGTCAACAAATGAGGGTGCCTGGGAACACGCGGGGCCTGGGTTTGCCTCCATTTCACCCGAACAACAGAGGAGAAGGATGAGGGTATGGCTAAAGGCTATCAAAACTGGTCGCCTAGAGCGCTGGGGACAAAGAATAACAGGAGCAGATTTCTGGGCATGGTAGAAAAGATTCAAGGCATAATGTGCAGACAGGGATATGGTGGGGTGCGGGTACAACGGGGGTAAGCCCAGGCACTGAGTGATGATAAGAGAAGTTGTATCTCTGGATAAACTGGGTGAGGTCCCCGCATGTGTGGGAGGTGGGACAAAGGAGGTATCAGAGGCATAATAAGTGGAACTAGGGGCTCCATTGTAAACTAAAACAATGATAACTAACCTAAACAACAGTATACAAGGCATATAGACATATGAGAGAGACATACAGCGAGGCATAAAGTAATCACAGGTGTTGATTTGGAGAGCTAGCTAAGACAACAACAACAGCTATTCAGCTAAAACAACAACAGGTAAAATGGCGATGAATGGGTAGAGGGTCGGTCAACTACACACAGAGCCTGAGTTCGCGACTGGGGCTGGCAGATAAACAAAAAAACACACCCCCTCCCAAAAAATATATATAAACAGAATTGAGTACCGTGATTAATGGACAGTACAGGGGGCATCAGCTATGTAGCCAAGTGATCATAGGGTCCAGTGGGCAGCAATAGTTGGAACAGGGAGGCGGCGCGGAGTAGTCGTTACTACGCTAGCACGAGGGCAACGAGCCGTTTAAAGTTTGTAGCACGGGGCTAGTAGAAGCGTCAGCTCCGATGGAGGCCGGTTGAAGGCACAGCGGATGGAGTATTCATCGGGAGACCAGTCGTGGTGGTGCGGCGGGGCGCCGTGTCGACTAAGGATCCAAGCCAGGTGGCAAAAGAGGTATTGTTATATAGTTGTAGTAATTTAGTTTTCTATCCGGGAGATGCGCCTGGCTCACGGCTAACTGGTGCTAGCTTCGGGGCAGAGGCATTAGCCACTATAGCCACTCGGTAGCAGCGGTGATCCGGTGCCAAGGTCCAGAGCTTACGGCAAGGATCCGGTGGAGTAGCGTGTTCTAGTCGTGTTTGGGTGGAGTCCGGGTGAACAACTGAGTAGGCCGGGAGGTGGGCCTCGGGGATAGCTTTGGTACTGGGTAACTCTGTGGGTGCTAGCTAGCTGTGAAGATCAGGAGAATGGTCCATGGATTACGGCAGGAATCCGACGTGGTAGTGGAGAGAGAGTCCATTATTGGTATGCTGGCGAGTATTATCCAGGCAAAATATATATATATTTAAAAAAAGGGCTGGTACCCGTGCAGAAGGTAAAGGCCGCTACCAGTGGCTAACAATGACTAAATAGCTTGTAGCTAATTTGCTGGTTAGCTTCTGATGGCTGTGGTTCTTGCTATAAGGTCTATAAATGACAAATAATAGCAATTCGTATCACATTGGGTGAGGCAGGTTACCGGAAGGTATAATTGAACTAAAATGGAGAAGAGATTGAAAATAAAATTTAAAAAATACAAAAGTACACGAGAGGACGAACAAAACACGTCTGCACTGCTACGCCATCTTGGAGTGAATGATACAACTGCTAATGATACTGCTGCTACTACTGCTACTGTTACTGCTGCTACTACTACTGATACTGCTACTGCCACTGATATTGCTACTAATACTACTACTGCTGATACTGCTACTACGACTACTACTGATAATGCAGCTACTACTGCTGATACTGCTGTTAGTGTTACTACCACTACTACTGATACTGCTGCTACTACTACAACTACTACTGATACTGATGCTACTGTTCCTACTAGCACTAATACTGAAACTGCTTCTATTACTACTACTACAGATACTGACTCTACTACTATTACTGCTACTGCTACTACGGATACTGCTACTACTGATTCTAGTACTACTACTACAACTACTACTGACACAGCTGTTACTACTTATACTGCTGCTACTACTACTGCCACTGCTGCTGCTACTACTACTACTACTGATACTGTTGCTTCTACCACTGCTGCTTCTGCTACTACTACTACTACTACTGATACTGCTACTAATACTGATACTGCTACAAATACTACCGCTGATTCTGCTTCTACTACTACTAATACTGCTTCCACTACCACTACTACTACTGATGATGCAGCTGCTACTACTACTACTGCTTATGCTACCACTACTATTGATACTGCTACTACTACTGCTGACACTGCTGCTACTACTACTATTACTGCGGATACTGCTACTGCTCCTACTACTACTGCTACTACTTCTACTGCAACTACAACTACTGATACTGCTGCTACTTCTACTATTGATACTGCTGCTACTACTACTACTACTACTACTACCACTGATATTGCTACTAATACTACTACTGCTGATACTGCTGTTACGACTACTGCTTTGACTACTAATACTGCTACTGCGACGACTGCTGATACTGCTGCTGCTACTACTGATGCTGCTGCTACTACTGCTGATTCTGATGCTAGTACTACTACTACTACTGCTGATACTGCTGCTGCTACTACTACTACTGATACAGCTGCTGCTACTACTACTGATACAACTACTATTAATACTGCTACTACTATTAATTCTACTACTACTACTACTGCTGATACTGCAACTACTACTTCTACTGATATTGCTATTACTGATACTACAATTACTACTGACATCGCTGCTACTACTGATACTGCTGCTAAAACTACTAATACTGCTACTACTACTACTGTCACTGATACTGCTGCTACTACTACTACCACTACTACTACTACTACTGACACTGCTACTTCTGATACCACTGCTGCTGATTCTCCTACAACTACCACTACTTCTGATACTGCTGCTACTACTACTACTTCTACTGCTGCAACTACCACTACTACTGATACTGCTCCTACTACCACTACTACCACTACTGCTGCTGCTACCACTACTACTGATTCTGCTACTACTACTGCTGATACTGCTGCTAATATTAAACTACTGATACTACTTTTACTCATTCTACTACTACTACTGTTTCTACTAATACTGCTGCTAATACTACAACTACTGATACTGCTTTTACTCATTCTACTACTACTACTATTACTGCTACTACTACTACTGTTTCTACTAATACTGTTGCTAGTACTACTGCTTCTACTACTACTGATGCTACTACTACTGATACTGCTACTACTACTGATACTGCTGCTACTACTACTACTGATACTACTGCTACTACTGCTGATACTGCTGTTACTACTGCTGATACTGCTGCTAGTACTACTACTACTGATACTGATACTACTACAACTACTGATACTGCTGCTACTGCTCCTTCTGATACTGCTGATAGTACTACTGCTACTACTACTACTGATGCTACTACTACTGATACTGCTACTACTACTGATACTGCTGCTACTACTACTACTACTACTACTGCTACGACTACTACTACTGATGCTACTACTACTGATACTGACCATCTTACCGAACCTCGACTTCGGCCATGTAATTTACAAAATTGTCTCCAACACCCTACTCAACAAATTGGATGGTCTATCACAGTGCCATCCGTTTTGTCAACAAAGCCCCATATACTACCCACCACTGCGACTTGTACGCTCTCGTTGGCTGGCCCTCGGTTCATACTCGTCGCCAAACCCACCGGCTCCAGGTCATCTACAAGACCCTACTAGGTAAAGTCCCGCCTTATCTCTGCTCGCTGGACACCATAGCAGCACCCACCCGTAGCACGCGTTCCAGCAGGTATATCTCACTTGTCACCCCCAAGCCAATTCTTCCTTTGGCCACCTTTCCTTCCAGTTCTCTGCTGCCAATGACTGGAACGAACTACAAAAATCTCTGAAACTGGAAACACTTATCTCCCTCACTAGCTTTAAGCACCAGCTGTCAGAGAAGCTCACAGATCACTGCACCTGTATATAGCTCTTCTATAAATAGCCCAAACAACTACCCCTTCCCCTACTGTATTTATTTATTTATTTTGCTCCTTTGCACCCCAGTATTTCTAATTTGCACACTCATCTACTGTCAATTCTACCATTCCAGTGTTTAATTGCTATATTGTATTTACTTTGCCACCATGGCCTATTTATTTCCTTTACCTCCCTTATCTCACCTCATTTGCTCACATTGTATATATACTTATTTTTCTACTGTATCATTGACTGTATGTTTGTTTTACACCATGTGCAACTCTGTGTTGTTATATGTGTCGAACTGCTTTTGCTTTCTCTTGGCCAGGTAGCAGTTGTAAATGACAACTTGTTCTCACCTTGACTACCTGGTTAAATAAAGGTGAAATAAATACATATAAATACTGCTACTACTACTGCTGCTACTACTGCTACTACTGATATTACTACTACTACTACTGCTACTACTACTACTACTGCTACTACTACTACTACTACTGCTACTACTGATATTACTACTACTACTACTGCTACTACTACTACTACTGCTGCTACTACTGCTACTACTGATATTACTACTACTACTACTGCTACTACTACTACTACTGATATTACTGCTGCTCCTACTAATACTACTACTACTACTACTGCTGCTCCTACTACTACTGATATTACTACTACTGCTACTAATACTACTACTACTACTACTACTGATATTACTACTACTACTACTACTACTACTACTACTACTGATATTACTGCTGCGAATAGTGCTGATACTGCTACTACTACTACTACTGCTGCTACTACTACTACTGCTACTGCTACTACTACTACTGCTACTACTACTACTACTGATATTACTGCTGCGAATAGTGCTGATACTACTGCTGATACTACTACTACTACTACTACTACAAATACTACTACTACTACTACTGATACTACTGATACTGCTACTACTGATACTGCTGCTACTACTACGTATGATGCTGCAACTACTGATACTGCTGCTACTACTATTGATATTGATACTGCTACTACTACTACTACTGATACTGCTGCTACTACTACTACTGATACTGCTGCTACTACTACTACTGATACTGCTGCTACTACTACTACTGATACAACTACTACTGATACTGCTACTTCTGATACTGCTGCTACTACTACTACTGATACTGCTGCTACTACTACTTATGATGCTGCAACTACTGATACTGCTGCTACTACTATTGATATTGATACTGCTACTACTACTACTTTTTTTTTATTTTATTTTTTTATTTTACCTTTATTTAACCAGGCAAGTCAGTTAAGAACAAATTCTTATTTTCAATGACGGCCTGGGAACAGTGGGTTAACTGCCTGTTCAGGGGCAGAACGACAGATTTGTACCTTGTCAGCTCGGGGGTTTGAACTCGCAACCTTCCGGTTACTAGTCCAACGCTCTAACCACTAGGCTACCCTGCCGCCCTACTGTATCAGTACTACTGATACTACTGCTACTACTACTACTGATACTGCTGCTACTACTACTACTGATACTGCTGCTACTACTACTACTGATACAACTACTACTGATACTGCTACTTCTGATAATGCTGCTACTACTACTACTGATACTGCTGCTACTACTACTACTGATACTGCTGCTACTACTACTACTGATACTACTGCTACTACTACTACTGATACTACTGCTACTACTACTACTGATACTGCTGCTACTACTACTACTGATACAACTACTACTGATACTGCTACTTCTGATACTGCTGCTACTACTACTACTGATACTGCTGCTACTACTACTACTGATACTGCTGCTACTACTACTACTGATACTACTGCTACTACTACTACTGATACTACTGCTACTACTACTACTGATACTGCTGCTACTACTACTACTGATACAACTACTACTGATACTGCTACTTCTGATACTGCTGCTACTACTACTACTGATTCTGCTGCTACTACTACTACTGCTACTACTGCTACTACTACTACTGATGATACTGCTACTTCTGCTACTGCTGCTACTACTACTAATATTGCTGCTACACCTACTGATACTGCTGCTACTGCTACTACTAGTACTACTACTCCTTAAACTGCTACTTCTGATACTGCTACTACTGATACTACTACCACAACTACTACTGATACTGCTACTTCTGCTACTTCTACTACTACTGATATCACTGCTGCTAATACTGCTGATACTACTGCTGCTACAACTACTGATACTGCTACTACTGCTGATACTGCTGCTAGTACTACTACTACTGACACGTCTGCTGCTACTACTACTAGTACTGATGCTGCTACTACTGCTGCTACTATTACTACTACTTCTGATATTACTACTACTTCTGATATTACTACTACTGCTGCTACTGCTGCTATTTTTACTACTACTATTACTTCTACTGATATTACTACTACTACTGATGCTGCTGCTACTATTACTACTACTTCTGATATTACTACTACTTCTGATATTACTACTACTGCTGCTACTGCTGCTATTTTTACTACTACTATTACTTCTACTGATATTACTACTACTACTGATGCTGCTGATACTATTACTACTACTTCTGATATTCTGATATTACTACTACTTCTGATATTACTACTCCTACTGCTTCATATGTCCATAGTGTGTACTCTCTAACATGTTTGTTTCTATATAACCTTCATATGTGCATGGTGTGTACTCTCTAACATGTCTGTTTCTATAGATCCTTCATATGTCCATAGTGTGTACTCTCTAACATGTCTGTTTCTATAGATCCTTCATATGTCCATAGTGTGTACTCTCTAACATGTCTGTTTCTATAGAACCTTCATATGTCCATAGTGTGCACTCTCTAACATGTCTTTTTCTATAGAACCTTCATATGTCCATAGTGTGTACTCTCTAACATGTCTGTTTCTATAGATCCTTCATATGTCCATAGTGTGTACTCTCTAACATGTCTGTTTCTATAGATCCTTCATATGTCCATAGTGTGTATTCTATAACAAGTCTCTAACACTACAACTACATCACCTTGTATAAAAACGTATGTTTGCATTTTTAAGCACAGAAGCATCTCTCCTTGGCAAATCCCCCTCCTCATCCATCCTACTCATCCTTCAGGACCTGAAGGAAGGATATGCATATTCTTAAAACCATTTGAAAAGAAACATTTGGAAGTTTTTGGAAATATGAAATTATTGTAGGAGAATATAACACATTAGATCTGGTAACAGATAATACAATCAAAAAAACATGTGTTTTTAATTATTTATTTTCTTCCATCTTGGAAATGCAAGAAAAAGGCCATACATTGAGACAGGATCCTATGTGTACTTCAGATGTTGTCCACAAGATGGCAGCAGTGTGTTTGCAAAGTTTCTGACTGATCCAGTGAAGAATTACATCACTACACAATAATTTGAATCAAGTCTGCCAGGACGTTGCCCAAATGTGCAGAATTGGTCAAATTACATTTTGAAATACATAACTATAGAGAACATATACAAATTATATGGCAATAAAAATTGTCCTATATAAAGACCCTCCAGTGGTCTGTAATGTCCTATCTAAAGACCATCAAGTGATCTGTAATGTCCTATATAAAGACCCTCCCCTCCAGTGGTCTGTAATGTCCTATATAAAGACCCTCCAGTGGTCTGTAATGTCCTATATAAAGACCCTCCAGTGGTCTGTAATGCCCTATATAAAGACCCTCCAGTGGTCTGTAATGCCCTATATAAAGACCCTCCAGTGGTCTGTAATGCCCTATCTAAACACCCTCCAGTGGTCTGTAATGTCCTATATAAAGACCCTCCAGTGGTCTGTAATGCCCTATATAAAGACCCTCCAGTGGTCTGTAATGCTCTATTTAAAGACCCTCCAGTGGTCTGTAATGTCCTATCTAAACACCCTCCAGTGGTCTGTAATGCCCTATATAAAGACCCTCCAGTGGTCTGTAATGCCCTATATAAAGACCCTCCAGTGGTCTGTAATGTCCTATCTAAACACCCTCCAGTGGTCTGTAATGTCCTATATAAAGACCCTCCAGTGGTCTGTAATGCCCTATATAAAGACTCTCCAGTGGTCTGTAATGCTCTATTTAAAGACCCTCCAGTGGTCTGTAATGTCCTATCTAAACACCCTCCAGTGGTCTGTAATGCCCTATATAAAGATCCTCCAGTGGTCTGTAATGCCCTATATAAAGACCCTCCAGTGGTCTGTAATGCTCTATATAAAGACCCTACAGTGGTCTGTAATGCCCTATATAAAGACCTTCCAGTGGTCTGTAATGCTCTATATAAAGACCCTCCAGTGGTCTGTAATTTCCTATATGAAGACAAAGCTTTGTGGTGTCCCTCCGAGAGAAGCTGCCATCTCTTTTCATCCCCAATGTGTTTCCAGCCCATGTGTTTCCAGCTCACTAGGATAAACAATCTGATGTGTTTCCAGCTCACTAGGATAAACAATCTGATGTGTTTCCATCTCACTAGGATAAACACTCTGATGTGTTTCCATCTCACTAGGATAAACAGTCTGATGTGCTTCCATCTCACTAGGATACACAATCTGTTGTGTTTACAGCCCATGTGCTTCCAGCTCACCAGGATAAACAATCTGATGTGTTTCCATCTCACTAGGATAAACAATCTGATGTGTTTCCAGCCCATGAGCTTCCAGCACACTAGGACAAACAATCTGATGTGTTTCCAGCTCACTAGGATAAACAGTCTGTTGTGTTTACAGCCCATGTGCTTCCAGCTCACTAGGACAAACAATCGGATGTGTTTTCCAGTTCACTAGGATAAACAATCTGTTGTGTTTCCAGCCCATGTGCTTTCCAGCTCACTAGGATAAACAATCTGTTGTGTTTCCAGCCCATGTGCTTTCCAGCTCACTAGGATAAAAACAATGCATATTAACAAGCATTTTATGAAGTGCTGTAAAAACAGGTTGTAATAAACCAAAGTGCTAGTCCTGGGCAGATGCATGTCACTGATCTAAATCACACAGAGAACCTGGCAGCCATTCCTTCACAAAACACTCCCCTTATTTACACGCTTCACAGTAACCTAATAACCCGACGCAAATGTGGAAAAGAGGAATAAGGGGGGAAATAATTAGCATATTAATCTTTTTCATAGCATCATCTTTCAGGTCCAGGAGAGTGCGCTGTCATTGAAATCTAAATGCTTCCCTTGCATTAGACTTCCTTCTGGATGGGTCAATTGTTCCATAATAAAAGGAGAGAAGGTGTACTTCATGCAGGAGATTTATGTTTGCCATTTGTTCATATTCATGTGCTATTGAATAGCCTCAATTCACATGGTGATGGCAGCTCATATCAGCTGCTCTGCAGGCCCACAGATCACTTACCGCCAGCAATGAATTTCATTTGCAGGACAAAAAACTGAGGAGAAATTAGCTCCAACAGTTTATTGATTTTTGTTGAAGAGAAGCCTGTATAACAGCTCTATTGCCCTCATAATGATTAGTGACAAAAGTTTAATTAAGCAATTATAAAGCCAATAGTAGAGCTGTCTGGTTTGCTTAGCTTGAGCCTGTTTAGGACTTATCACATCACAGCAGCTGGAATGTGCTTGAAGAGATTAATGCTGCCCGAACACAGATGCCCACTTTAATACGGCTCCGTGATGCCGTCTCAATGAAGTTCACAACACAACGCTTCCCTTTATCAAATTACAAGTCTGCTTTTCATGAATATGGAGAAAGAGAAAAAAATCCCTCTATGGCTTCAAGGTGTAATTATAAAGACATACAACAGAAGGACAGACAATAGTGTTTTAGTAATCTGGCTGTATGAAATATGCATGATATTGTGGTGGTGGATAAAGAGAGGAGGTGTTCTAAGAGGATTTCCCATCTACAGCGACTCAGACAATTGGTGGATAAATTTCTGAACGTTGTTTTATTTGATTCCTCTTGTCTTTTCTGTTTGTTTTTCTTCCTTTCTCTGAAATTGATTAGATTATCGTCCTCTCGCATGCTTCCAGAAATATGCACGAGGTTGTGGGTCCAAACTTTGTACTAAAGTTGCTTTAATATGTCTTGCATGTGATCTATATGACTGAAGATAGATCATTGTTTTCAGGAAAATACCATTTTATTCTGAATTCATATTCGTCTACCTATCTGCCAGCGCCAAACAGGATAGGTATATATGAATATTCTGAATTAATATTCGTCTACCTATCTGCCAGCGCCAAACAGGATAGGTATATATGAATATTCTGAATTAATATTCGTCTACCTATCTGCCAGCGCCAAACAGGATAGGTATATATGAATATTCTGAATTAATATTCGTCTACCTATCTGCCAGCGCCAAACAGGATAGGTATATATGAATATTCTGAGTTAATATTCGTCTACCTATCTGCCAGCGCCAAACAGGATAGGTATATATGAATATTCTGAATTAATATTAGTCTACCTATCTGCCAGCGCCAAACAGGATAGGTATATATGAATATTCTGAGTTAATATTCGTCTACCTATCTGCCAGCGCCAAACAGGATAGGTATATATGAATATTCTGAGTTAATATTCGTCTACCTATCTGCCAGCGCCAAACAGGATAGGTATATATGAATATTCTGAATTAATATTCGTCTACCTATCTGCCAGCGCCAAACAGGATAGGTATATATGAATATTCTGAATTAATATTCGTCTACCTATCTGCCAGCGCCAAACAGGATAGGTATATATGAATATTCTGAATTAATATTCTGAGTTAATATTCTGAATTAATAAACAATGAAATAAATTTAGTGAAATATACCCACATATTCCAGAAATATATACTATATACCAAGGTTAAACACATGGTACGATACTGTTTGGGGTCTACTGTGTAATATACTATATTCCAAGGTTAAATCACATGGTGCGATACTGTTTGGGGTCTACTGTGTAATATACTATATTCCAAGGTTAAATCACATGGTACGATACTGTTTGGGGTCTACTGTGTAATATACTATATTCCAAGGTTAAACACATGGTACGATACTGTTTGGGGTCTACTGTGTAATATACTATATTCCAAGGTTAAATCACATGGTACGATACTGTTTGGGGTCTACTGTGTAATATACTATATTCCAAGGTTAAACACATGGTACGATACTGTTTGGGGTCTACTGTGTAATATACTATATTCCAAGGTTAATCACATGGTACGATACTGTTTGGGGTCTACTGTGTAATATACTATATTCCAAGGTTAAACACATGGTACGATACTGTTTGGGGTCTACTGTGTAATATACTATATTCCAAGGTTAAACACATGGTACGATACTGTTTGGGGTCTACTGTGTAATATACTATATTCCAAGGTTAAACACATGGTACGATACTGTTTGGGGTCTACTGTGTAATATACTATATTCCAAGGTTAAACACATGGTACGATACTGTTTGGGGTCTACTGTGTAATATACTATATTCCAAGGTTAATCACATGCTACGATACTTTTCTACAGTCCAGTGTATTATATAGAACATATAGTATATTAAGGGTATGTTTGGATTCTACTCTACAGTGCATTATTACATTATAACTAAAAGCCACTCAAAGAGTGTGTTTGGGTTCAATTCTACAATCCGGTTGTATTCTGAGAGGTAATTAGGAAGTAAAACCTGTTGAGGACCATGATCACATTAGTTGATTTAATTTGTTGTAAATCAGGTTGTGTCACTATTGACATGACTCCTCCAGTCTGAGGAAAGCCTTTCAAGCTGGTGGCTCTAGAAGAGGACAGTTAACACAGGGACAGACATACATGTTGGGAGTGAAGGATTTACTGAAGCTAAATGTCCTCAGTCAGTCCTCATGAAGTCAAGGCTTTACTGAAGCTAAATGTCCTCAGTCAGTCCTCATGAAGTCAAGGCTTTACTGAAGTTATACATACACAGTCCGACCTCATGAAGTGGAGGCGATCCTGAAGTTATACATACACAGTCAGACCTCATGAAGTGGAGGCGATCCTGGAGTTATACATACACAGTCCGACCTCATGAAGTGGAAGGAATCCTGAAGTTATACATACACAGTCAGACCTCATGAAGTGGAGGCGATCCTGAAGTTATACATACACAGTCAGACCTCATGAAGTGGAGGCGATCCTGAAGTTATACATACACAGTCAGACCTCATGAAGTGGAGGCGATCCTGGAGTTATACATACACAGTCAGACCTCATGAAGTGGAGGCGATCCTGGAGTTATACATACACAGTCAGACCTCATGAAGTGGAGGCGTTCCTGAAGTTATACATACATACATATATATTATATATTTTTCTACCCAATTTAGTGATATCCACTTAGTAGTTACAGTTTGGGCCGATTGCTGCAACTCCCGTATGGACTCAGGAGAGGCGAAGGTCGAGAGCCATGCGTCCTTTGAAGCACTACTCTGCCAAGCTGGGCTGCTTCTGGGCACGCTGCTCGCTTAACCCGGAAGCCATTCGCACCAATGTGTCGGAGGAAACAACGTACAACTTGCGACACGAGTCAACTGGCATACGCAAAGCCCACCACAAGGAGTCGCTAGAGCACGACAAGCACTTCCCGCCCGGCCAAGCACTTACCGCCCGGCCAAACCCCTCCCCTAATCCGGACAATGCTGGGCCAATTGTACGCAGCAACATGGGTCTCCCAGTACTAACATCAACACAACGTTGGGCTGCTGTCACAGTACTAACATCAACACAACGTTGGGCTGCTGTCACAGTACTAACATCAACACAACGTTGGGCTGCTTTCACAGTACTAACATCAACACAACGTTGGGCTGCTGTCACAGTACTAACATCAACACAACGTTGGGCTGCTGTCACAGTACTAACATCAACACAACGTTGGGCTGCTGTCACAGTACTAACATCAACACAACGTTGGGCTGCTGTCACAGTACTAACATCAACACAACGTTGGGCTGCTGTCACAGTACTAACATCAACACAACGTTGGGCTGCTGTCACAGTACTAACATCAACACAACGTTGGGCTGCTTTCACAGTACTAACATCAACACAACGTTGGGCTGCTGTCACAGTACTAACATCAACACAACGTTGGGCTGCTGTCACAGTACTAACATCAACACAACGTTGGGCTGCTGTCACAGTACTAACATCAACACAACGTTGGGCTGCTTTCACAGTACTAACATCAACACAACGTTGGGCTGCTGTCACAGTACTAACATCAACACAACGTTGGGCTGCTGTCACAGTACTAACATCAACACAACGTTGGGCTGCTGTCACAGTACTAATGTTAACACAACGTTGGGCTGCTGTCACAGGACTAATGTTAACACAACGTTGGGCTGCTGTCACAGGACTAATGTTAACACAATGTTGGGCTGCTGTCACAGAACTAACATCCACACAACGTTGGGCTGCTGTCACAGTACTAATCCTGTTAAAATACACAGATGCCACAACTATCCAGAATGTATTTATATCTATGGAAATAAAACTATTATAATTCAGGAATCTTAGAAGGCTCTGGGAAATGTTTACACAGTCTATGATTTTGCAGATCTTTGCTCTACATATTGAAGTGCAGATTAATTTAATATCATAGAATATGTCTTCTTGAATCCTCACCAAACTGAGCCCTTTAAATGCATTTACATGGGGTTCCCAATCCAGAACTGTCATCCTAACAGATAATGCTTGAGCACCATGAAACTGTTCTGAGACCTGTTCTAAATATGTCTTGTGCTGTTTGTGGATATTAGGTTATTTAGTAAACAGCGTAATACTTCTACCATGAATAATCCTCTGGCTTTACGGAGGTCCAAACCACCCGTAGAGCCACTAGAAGAAGACTGATCATCTCGAGACAGAAATATTTCACTGGTTTGGATGAAACACACAGTATTCACATTTATGTTCAACAAGAAAAAACATGCTAATGTCAACTTGTCACCGGAGCACTTTGTTGGCAAATCCTAAAATAACCCATTTTATCAATGATCATGAATGGTAGAAATCAAATCAAATAAACTGTTATTGGTCACATACACATGTTTAGCAGATGTTATCACGAGTGCAGTGAAAAACGCTTGTGTTTCTAGCTCCAACAGTACAGTGACAGTGTTCCACTGAATGATTTCTCCAATAGAGTCACTATTTTATTCTCCTTCACAGTCAGTCTACTGTAGAGGCTATAACGGTACAGTGTTAATCCACCCAGTCTGCTCTCTGAAGGTCAAGGTCACTAGGGGTCACCTCTACTGTCCTGTCTCAGCTGGAGCAGTCATGGAGAACCAGCCAAGACGTCCCTATGTTGTTACTGCCTGGCGCTCCCTGTCCCCCTCCTCTGTTCCCTGCCTGCTGGAGGAGGCTCTGTGTCCCCTGCTAGACAATGGAATGACATGCTGAAGGTGGCTCTGCATCTGGCAGCATATCTAACCAGGCCTGCCACATCACAGCAACGTGCTCCACTGCCAGACTGCTGGCTAATTAAGGAGATGTTGGATGACCATCAGTGGTGTCTGTCCGTGGGCCAGGTATAGCTGTGCCCTGCTCCCCCCAACCTCTCCTGTGCCCCCTGCCGCTTCCTCCTCCCCCATCCTCCCCCACTGGCATAACGCAATTTCACGCAGCTAGCCCCCCCCCCCCCCCCAGTTTTAAAGTACATTTCCTGTCATTCTAAACATTTATTGCATGGCTTATGACGTGTTCGTATGCTATCTGGGTGGTCCAAAACATTTTTGAGGGGGGGGGGGGCTCTGCGGGGGTGTATGCTGCGCCAGTGTCCTCACCCTCCTCCCCCTTTCTCCCATAGTCTTCCCTTGGAAGAGGAATGACCAGTGAACCCTCCAGTGTCCCCCCCCCCCCTCCTCCCCCTTTCTCCCACACAGTCTTCCCTTGGAAGAGGAATGACCAGTGAACTCTTCAGGGACCTCATAATGCCACAGATTTTTTCCCCCAAACAAAAGATATTCCTGCTGGATTTATTCAAACAATTGTAAATGATCTTGGTGTTGGATGGCAATTCAGGCTTCCTGTCTGTACCTATTAAAGGATCAGTAATCATATAAACACTAGAATATGTATTTAACAGTCGCTAGCAGCTGAATGCAACAACTAACAGTCATATAATATGTTTGGAAGGCTATTTAATATCCATGTCCACTAGTGGTGCAAAAACAATGATTAAATGTTGATAATGACATGATGAGGTCTAGCAAGGAGGACGACAAATGGATGCAGCTAGAAACCTGCTCATGGCTGAATAAGGATTCTCATGACCTTTTCAGTCAGCAACTTGACTTGTTATTCATTGTATTGAAAAGGGGGATGTTTTACCCGGTTTTCTAGAGAGAATATTCAACTGTATTTCTGTGATGTCTGTTTATGGCAGCCAGTTTAACAGGGTCAAATAGGCCCAGTTTAACAGGGTCAAATAGGCCCAGTTTAACAGGGTCAAATAGGCCCAGTTTAAAAAGGTCAAATAGGCCCAGTTTGACAGGGTCAAATAGGCCCAATTTGACAGGGTCAAATAGGCCCAGTTTGACAGGGTCAAATAGGCCCAGTTTAACAGGGTCAAATAGGCCCAGTTTGACAGGGTCAAATAGGCCCAGTTTAACAGGGTCAAATAGGCCCAGTTTGACAGGGTCAAATAGGCCCAGTTTAACAGGGTCAAATAGGCCCAGTTTAACAGGGTCAAATAGGCCCAGTTTGACAGGGTGAAATAGGCCCAGTTTGACAGGGTGAAATAGGCCCAGTATAACAGGGTCAAATAAGCCCAGTTTAACAGGGTCAAATAGACCCAGTTTGACAGGGTGAAATAGGCCCAGTTTAACAGGGTCAAATAGGCCCAGTTTGACAGGGTGAAATAGGCCCAGTTTAACAGGGTCAAATAGGCCCAGTTTAACAGGAACAAGACATGGAGAATAATACTGATGGGAGGAGAGAGGAGGGAACAAGACATGGAGAATAATACTGATGGGAGGAGAGAGGAGGGAACAAGACATGGAGAATAATACTGATGGGAGGAGAGAGGGAACAAGACATGGAGAATAATACTGCTGTTGCTAATAAGATGGCCTTCATGCTAGCTAACATCAACCTCTAAAACTAGCCTCTAAAACCAGCCTGTAAGTGAGCCAGCCTGTAACTAAACCAGCCTGTAACTAAACCAGCCTGTATCTAAACCAAGCTGTAACACTCAAACAGCTTAAAAAACCCTCCTCTATAGCCAAACTTTAATACCAGCCTGTAACTAAACCAGCCTGCAACTAAACTAGCCTCTATAACCAACCTGCAAATGAACTAGCCTCTAAAACCAGCCTGCAACTGAACTAGTATCTATAACCAGCCTGCAACTGAACTAGCCTCTATAACCAGCCTGCAACTGAACTAGCCTCTATAACCAGCTTGCAACTGAACTAGTATATATAACCAGCCTGCAACTGAACTAGCATCTATAACCAGCCTGCAAATGAACTAGCCTTTGTAACCAGCCTGCAACTGAACTAGTATATATAACCAGCCTGCAACTGAACTAGCATCTATAACCAGCCTGCAACTGAACTAGCATCTATAACCAGCCTGCAAATGAACTAGCCTCTATAACCAGCCTGCAACTGAACTAGCCTCTATAACCAGCCTGCAACTGAACTAGTATATATAACCAGCCTGCAACTGAACTAGCATCTATAACCAGCCTGCAACTGAACTAGCCTCTATAACCAGCCTGCAAATGAACTAGCATCTATAACCAGCCTGCAACTGAACTAGCATCTATAACCAGCCTGCAACTGAACTAGCATCTATAACCAGCCTGCAACTGAACTAGCATCTATAACCAGCCTGCAACTGAACTAGCCTTTGTAACCAGCCTGCAACTGAACTAGCCTCTATAACCAGCCTGCAACCGAACTAGGCTCTATAACCAGCCTGCAACTGAACTAGCCTCTATAACCAGCCTGCAACTGAACTAGCCTCTATAACCAGCCTGCAACTGAACTAGCCTCTATAACCAGCCTCTATCACTGAACCAGGCTGTTACACTGAAGCTGTCTCTAAAACCAGCCTGTAACATAACCAGCCTGTAACCCACAGTGATTAGGTTGTGAGAAGCCCTGCCTCCCCTCCCCAGCTGAATCCTGTCTAGTTATGTGACACTAATGATACTTCAGTCATTGCAGCTTTCAAGCAGAGCCCTTCCACAGCTACACACAGCTGACATTTCCTGACATTTTCCCAACTAATTACAGTACAAATAATTAAGCATGTTCCTGGATGTTAAAAAAAATAATGTATTGGAAGGCCGTCTGTCAGAGCAGGTGATTGATGACACTAGAGGAGACGTTATCTGATGGCTGCTGGTGCCTCCAGCTACACAGGAAGCAGGTTTATTAGAAGGAACAATACACATTCACAGGCATCTCATACAGTTATGCTCCCAGGCAATATCCGTGTCAAGGTGAATGTGACAATGAAAGCAAAATATTAGCATTTTGTGGAGCGGGCCTAGTGTGGGGCTGAGGAGCGCGGCTGAAGGGGGACCAGAGAGAGATGACAGGCCTAATTACTAAAGCTCACAGGCCAAGACAGCTGTTTCTCCTGTCCCCAACAAGCCTGTCATACAGGTAGCTAACCACACAGGGCCAATATGAGCCTGTACACCAAGCATACCACTGTCTGTCTAACAGTAATGACCAATGCTAATGTTGCTGCCACGTCAGGGGAAACCGTGTCACAGTGCACTTCCTGCAAGCCACTCCACATTTTACGTGGTTATTGTGTGTTATAGAATTAAAACCTGTCTGACACCTTCCTACCTGTATGACCCACAGCAAATATCTTGACAGAGACAAATTGTATGTTACTATAGAAACTGATTATTTGAAATAAAACAATTTCAAAAAAGATTTCTCATTGTTTTGTGAATTTGTTTTGAATTGTATATTATTTACTGAAATGCTCAAAATTAAATGTGTTTAAATTATTTTCCTGGAAATAGTTTTTTAGGTGGTGCCTCATTGACAATTCAATAATAGATGAAAATTATGTTGTCAAATTGTTTTTGAAATAAGATAAAAATATAAATTTTCCTACATTCCATTTTATTACAGATACACCTGGTTAATGCAACATCTACGAGCCTGATGATGAAACAAAAGCAGTAATTAATTCAGATGTTTCTTAATAAATCAACCCTGAAGAAAAGGAATCAGAGTTGAGGTCATAGGAGACAGATTGTCAAAATGGTTTAATGGTAAATATCACTTAACTATATTCCATGACAAGTGTTCTGATCTTCACTGTATATCATGCCACTTGTGTTGAACTCAGCAACAATAAACAACGCCCAAACCTTTAAGATACCAGATAGCAATATGCTCTGTGCTTTACTCTGTGCTTTGGGAATCCAAATGAACTGGCTCCTTCAGGGAAGGTTTGTACTGGCTCTGGAGAGGCTGATCCATGTGGGTTTGGAGAAATCTACAAGGGGTCAAAGGTGGAGTGTGAGTCCCTGTATGTCTGCTATGGGAAGAGGTGGTACAGTGGAGGCATGGAGGCACTATGAGATTCACTATGAACAGATTCACTATGAGTTTCACTATGAACAGCCTCACTATGAGATTCACTATGAACAGCCTCACTATGAGATTCACTATGAACAGCCTCACTATGAACAGATTCACTATGAGATTCACTATGAACAGCCTCACTATGAACAGATTCACTATGAGATTCACTATGAACAGCCTCACTATGAACAGATTCACTATGAGATTCAATATGAACAGCCTCACTATGAACAGATTCACTATGAACAGCTTTAATATGAACAGCCTCACTATGAACAGCTTCAATATGAACAGCTTCACTATGAACAGCTTCAATATGAACAGCTTTAATATGAACAGCCCCACTATGAACAGCTTCAATATGAACAGCCTCACTATGAACAGCCTCACTATGAACAGCTTTAATATGAACAGCTTTAATATGAACAGCTTTACTATGAAGATGTTCACTATGAACAGCTTCAATATGAACAGCTTTAATATGAACAGCTTTACTATGAAGATGTTCACTATGAACAGCTTCAATATGAACAGCTTCAATATGAACAGCTTTAATATGAACAGCTTCACTATGAACAGCTTTAATATGAACAGCTTCAATATGAACAGCTTCAATATGAACAGCTTTAATATGAACAGACTCACTATGAACAGCTTTAATATGAACAGCTTTAATATGAACAGCTTTAATATGAACAGCTTCACTATGAACAGCTTCAATATGAACAGCTTTAATATGAACAGCTTTAATATGAACAGCTTTAATATGAACAGCTTTAATATGAACAGCTTCATTATGAACAGCTTTAATATGAAGATGTTCACTATGAACAGCAGCTACACTATACACAGCTTATATTTTAGGACCACTCTTGTTTCCGCTACGTGTTTTACCTCTTGGTGATGTCATTCAGAAACATAATGTTAACTTTCACTGCTAAGTGGAAGATATACAGCTGTACATTATGATGAAACATGGTGAAGCCCCAACATTGCCCTCCCTGGAAGCCTGTGTTTCAGACGTAAGGAAGTGGATGGCTGCAAACGTTTTACTTTTCAACTCGGACACAACAGAGATGCTAGTTCTAGGTCTCAAGCAACAAAGATACCTTCTGTTGAATCTGACAAGTCATCTTGATGGTTGTACAGTTGTTCCAAATAAAACTGTGAAGGACCCCAGCGTTACTCTGGACCCTGGTATCTCTTTTGACGAACATATCAAGACTATTTCAAGGGCAGCTTTTTCCATCTACGTAACATTGCAAAAATCTGAAACTTTCTGTCCAAAAATGTTTCAGAAAATTGAATCTATGCTTTTCTACTTCTAGATCAGACGACTCCAATGCTCTACTCTCCGGCTCCCCGGATAAAGCACAAAATAAACTTCAGTTAGTGCTACATAGGCAGGGATCCACACTATGTAGCTGTTATTCTATTGGCTGGGATCCACACTGTTATTCTATAGGCTGGGATCCACACTATGCAGCTGTTATTCTATAGGCTGGGATCCACACTATGCAGCTGTTATTATATAGGCTGGGATCCACACTATGCAGCTGTTATTATATAGGCTGGGATCCACACTATGCAGCTGTTATTATATAGGCTGGGATCCACACTATGTAGCTGTTATTCTATTGGCTGGGATCCACACTGTGCAGCTGTTATTCTATAGGCTGGGATCCACACTGTTATTCTATAGGCTGGGATCCACACTATGCAGCTGTTATTCTATTGGCTGGGATCCACACTATGCAGCTGTTATTCTATAGGCTGGGATCCACACTATGCAGCTGTTATTCTATTGGCTGGGATCCACACTGTGCAGCTGTTATTCTATAGGCTGGGATCCACACTGTTATTCTATAGGCTGGGATCCACACTATGCAGCTGTTATTCTATTGGCTGGGATCCACACTATGCAGCTGTTATTCTATAGGCTGGGATCCACACTATGCAGCTGTTATTCTATTGGCTGGGATCCACACTATGCAGCTGTTATTCTATAGGCTGGGATCCACACTATGCAGCTGTTATTCTATAGGCTGGGATCCACACTGTTATTCTACAGGCTGGGATCCACACTATGCAGCTGTTATTCTATAGGCTGGGATCCACACTATGCAGCTGTTATTCTATAGGCTGGGATCCACACTGTGCAGCTGTTATTCTATTGGCTGGGATCCACACTATGCAGCTGTTATTCTATTGGCTGGGATCCACACTATGCAGCTGTTATTCTATTGGCTGGGATCCACACTGTGCAGCTGTTATTCTATAGGCTGGGATCCACACTGTTATTCTATAGGCTGGGATCCACACTGTTATTCTATAGGCTGGGATCCACACCATGCAGCTGTTATTCTATTGGCTGGGATCCACACTGTTATTCTATAGGCTGGGATCCACACTATGCAGCAGTTATTCTATTGGCTGGGATCCACACTGTGCAGCTGTTATTCTATTGGCTGGGATCCACACTATGGAACTGTTATTCTATTGGCTGGGATCCACACTATTCAACTGTTATTCTATTGGCTGGGATCCACACTGTGCAGCTGTTATTCTATAGGCTGGGATCCACACTGTGCAGCTGTTATTCTATAGGCTGGGATCCACACTATGCAGCTGTTATTCTATTGGCTGGGATCCACACTATGCAGCTGTTATTCTATAGGCTGGGATCCACACTATGCAGCTGTTATTCTATAGGCTGGGATCCATACTGTGCAGCTGTTATTCTATTGGCTGGGATCCACATTATGCAGCTGTTATTCTATTGGCTGGGATCCACACTTTGCAGCTGTTATTCTATTTGCTGGGATCCACACTGTGCAGCTGTTATTCTATTGGCTGGGATCCACACTGTTATTCTATAGGCTGGGATCCACACTGTTATTCTATAGGCTGGGATCCACACTATGCAGCTGTTATTATATAGGCTGGGATCCACACTATGTAGCTGTTATTCTATTGGCTGGGATCCACACTGTGCAGCTGTTATTCTATAGGCTGGGATCCACACTGTTATTCTATAGGCTGGGATCCACACTATGCAGCTGTTATTCTATTGGCTGGGATCCACACTATGCAGCTGTTATTATATAGGCTGGGATCCACACTATGCAGCTGTTATTCTATTGGCTGGGATCCACACTGTGCAGCTGTTATTCTATAGGCTGGGATCCACACTGTTATTCTATAGGCTGGGATCCACACTATGCAGCTGTTATTCTATTGGCTGGGATCCACACTATGCAGCTGTTATTCTATAGGCTGGGATCCACACTATGCAGCTGTTATTCTATTGGCTGGGATCCACACTATGCAACTGTTATTCTATAGGCTGGGATCCACACTATGCAGCTGTTATTCTATAGGCTGGGATCCACACTGTTATTCTACAGGCTGGGATCCACACTATGCAGCTGTTATTCTATAGGCTGGGATCCACACTATGCAGCTGTTATTCTATAGGCTGGGATCCAAACAGTGCAGCTGTTATTCTATTGGCTGGGATCCACACTATGCAGCTGTTATTCTATTGGCTGGGATCCACACTATGCAGCTGTTATTCTATTGGCTGGGATCCACACTGTGCAGCTGTTATTCTATAGGCTGGGATCCACACTGTTATTCTATAGGCTGGGATCCACACTGTTATTCTATAGGCTGGGATCCACACTATGCAGCTGTTATTCTATTGGCTGGGATCCACACTGTTATTCTATAGGCTGGGATCCACACTATGCAGCAGTTATTCTATTGGCTGGGATCCACACTGTGCAGCTGTTATTCTATTGGCTGGGATCCACACTATGCAACTGTTATTCTATTGGCTGGGATCCACACTATGCAGCTGTTATTCTATTGGCTGGGATCCACACTGTGCAGCTGTTATTCTATAGGCTGGGATCCACACTGTGCAGCTGTTATTCTATAGGCTGGGATCCACACTATGCAGCTGTTATTCTATTGGCTGGGATCCACACTATGCAGCTGTTATTCTATAGGCTGGGATCCACACTATGCAGCTGTTATTCTATAGGCTGGGATCCACACTGTTATTCTATATGCTGGGATCCACACTATGCAGCTGTTATTCTATAGGCTGGGATCCATACTGTGCAGCTGTTATTCTATTGGCTGGGATCCACATTATGCAGCTGTTATTCTATTGGCTGGGATCCACACTATGCAGCTGTTATTCTATTGGCTGGGATCCACACTGTGCAGCTGTTATTCTATAGGCTGGGATCCACACTGTTATTCTATAGGCTGGGATCCACACTATGCAGCTGTTATTCTATTGGCTGGGATCCACACTGTTATTCTATAGGCTGGGATCCACACTATGCAGCAGTTATTCTATTGGCTGGGATCCACACTGTGCAGCTGTTATTCTATTGGCTGGGATCCACACTATGCAACTGTTATTCTATTGGCTGGGATCCACACTATGCAGCTGTTATTCTATTGGCTGGGATCCACACTGTGTAGCTGTTATTCTATAGGCTGGGATCCACACTGTTTTTCTATAGGCTGGGATCCACACTATGCAGCTGTTATTCTATTGGCTGGGATCCACACTGTTATTATATAGGCTGGGATCCACACTATGCAGCTGTTATTCTATTGGCTGGGATCCACACTGTGCAGCTGTTATTCTATTGGCTGGGATCCACACTATGCAGCTGTTATTCTATTGGCTGGGATCCTCACTGTTATTCTATAGGCTGGGATCCACACTGTTATTCTATAGGCTGGGATCCACACTGTTATTCTATTGGCTGGGATCCACACTGTTATTCTATAGGCTGGGATCCTCACTGTTATTCTATAAGCTGGGATCCACACTATGCAACTGTTATTCTATTGGATGGGATCCACACTGTTATTCTATAGGCTGGGATCCACACTATGCAGCTGTTATTCTATTGGCTGGGATCCACACTGTTATTCTATAGGCTGGGATCCTCACTGTTATTCTATTGGCTGGGATCCACACTATGCAGCTGTTATTCTATTGGCTGGGAACCACACTGTGCAGCTGTTATTCTATAGGTTGGGATACACACTATGCAGCTGTTATTCTATTGGCTGGGATCCACATTGTGCAGCTGTTATTCTATAGGCTGGGATCCTCACTGTTATTCTATTGGCTGGGATCCACACTATGCAGCTGTTATTCTATTGGCTGGGATCCACACTGTGCAGCTGTTATTCTATTGGCTGGGATCCACACTATGCAGCTGTTATTCTATTTGCTGGGATCCACACTGTTATTCTGTAGGCTGGGATCCACACTGTTATTCTGTAGGCTTGGATCCACACTATGCAGCTGTTATTCTATTGGCTGGGATCCACACTGTGCAGCTGTTATTCTATTGGCTGGGATCCGCACTATGCAGCTGTTATTCTATTGGCTGGGATCCACACTGTTATTCTATAGGCTGGGATCCACACTGTTATTCTATAGGCTGGGATCCACACTATGCAGCTGTTGCAAGAGCACGTTTTTCACTGGCTGTCTACTGGTTTCAAAAACAATGATTCATAGGCAGCTTAAACTTCTTGAATTCAACCATTATTGGGTACAAATACACATTTAGATTTGTGAACAGCCATCCACAACAACCCCAATAAATACAACCACAAACAGCTAAATGAGAGAGCAGCGGAGTGATTCACGTCAACGCCCTACGTAGATACCAATAATAAGTGATATCCGTATCTCCGTAGACTACACCACTGCTGTCATCCTGACCTCATCCTTAAACAGCTTGGATTGTAGCCCACAAAAGCCCATTCCTGTTCTTTTCCCGTGATGCATCAAACCCATTTGGTAGGTCGTCATAGTGGTCTCTGATTGGTGAGTCATCATAGTGGTCTCTGATTGGTGGGTCATCATAGTGGTCTCTGATTGGTGGTCAGACTCACTCAGGTGGAACAAACGTAAACTGATGATTTGAATGTCATTGAGAAAACAAAGAAGTGTCAGAAAAATGTTTTTCCTCCCAAACATCCTTTCTGAATTTAAAGGTAATCCTCAAAGTAATCATCTAGTTTAAATATATATATATATCTATAATCAGATTACAATATTTTTGGTTGTAACGTAGCGGATTACAGTTACCCTTTTTTTGTAATGGAATGTACATGTAATCCGGTACTCCCCAACCCCGCCCAGGGACCACTGGGGTATCGCTCATACATGTCCCTACAAGACAGGAAGACCATACAGATAATTACAGTATCCATGACAATGAGGATAAACCGCCCTTTGGATGCCCATGATAATGACTAATGATAATGACTGATGAAAATGAGTGATGTGTAACGTTGTGGCCACTGTGTCACGTTGAGGTAGGGTAACAGAACAGAACAGAGTAGAGCCTTGGAGCCCTGGAGCGCTGTGTTTAACCTGCCCACCAATCCCAATCAGTGGCATTACCCCTCTCCCTCCCAGTTGATCTAGCAGGTCTTCCCGAGAAGTGACAGTGATCTGGTATTGTACGGCAGCCAGGCAGCAGCTCCCTGCTCTCCGAAACAGCACCAGCTAATGGGAGGAGATGCAGAGACTTGGAGGGCTGACAGTAAATCATATTACATTCCTAATAAGCATTAACTGGAGAACTGGGTCAGGCCTGTATTATCTTAATTGATTTTTCTAAGGAAACTGACAGTAAAATGTCAATGCTTGAATATTTCTTCATGCATCATTAAAACAAGATTGGGTTTTAACAAAAGGAGACTCCTGTGCTTAATTGATTCTTGCTCGGGCCTGCCTGCTAGTAAGTGTATTACATCAACATATAGACAGGATATTAAAACAACACCATTCTGCTAGACAGTTACAATTAAAAGCTGCTGCCCACTGATTTGTGTCTGCTGGAGCAGAGTGGCTGGTCTGGAGTCAGTCAGCCCAATCAATAGCCCTGCTGTGGACCTGCAAGGAATACAGGGACTGATAGACTGGACACTGTAGAGGGACTGATAGACTGGACACTGTAGAGGAACTGATAGACTGGACACTGTAGAGGAACTCATAGAATGGACACTGAAAGGGGACTGATAGACTGGACACTGTAGAGGGACTGATAGACTGGACACTGTAGAGGGACTGATAGACTGGACACTGTAGAGGAACTGATAGACTGGACACAGCAGAGGGACTGATAGACTGGACACTGTAGAGGGACTGATAGACTGGACACTGTAGAGGAACTGAGAAACTGGACACTAGAGGAACTGATAGACTGGACACTGTAGAGGGACTGATAGATTGGAGCAGAACACTGTAGAGGGACTGATATATTGGAGCAGAACACTGTAGAGGGACTAATATATTGGAGCAGAACACTGTAGAGGGACTGATATATTGGAGCAGAACACTATAGAGGGACTGATATACTAGACACTATAGAGGGACTGATGTATTGGAGCAGAACACTGTAGAGGGACTGATAGACTAGACACTATAGAGGGACTGATATATTGGAGCAGAACACTGTAGAGGGACTGATAGACGAGACACTATAGAGGGACTGATATATTGGAGCAGAACACTGTAGAGGGACTGATAGATTGGAGCAGAACACTGTAGAGGGACTGATATATTGGAGCAGAACACTGTAGAGGGACTGATAGATTGGAGCAGAACACTGTAGAGGGACTGATATACTAGACACTATAGAGGGACTGATAGATTGGAGCAGAACACTGTAGAGGGACTGATATATTGGAGTAGAACACTGTAGAGGGACTGATATATATGGAGCAGAACACTATAGAGAGACTGATAGACTAGACACTATAGAGGGACTGATAGATTGGAGCAGAACACTGTAGAGGGACTGATATATTGGAGCAGAACACTGTAGAGGGACTGATATATTGGAGCAGAACACTGTAAAGGGACTGATAGATTGGAGCAGAACACTGCAGAGGGACTGATAGACTAGACACTATAGAGGGACTGATATATTGGAGCAGAACACTGTAGAGGGACTGATAGATTGGAGCAGAACACTGTAGAGGGACTGATAGACTAGACACTATAGAGGGACTGATATATTGGAGCAGAACACTGTAGAGGGACTGATAGATTCGAGCAGAACACTGTGGAGGGACTGATATATTGCAGCAGAACACTGTAGAGTTACACATACAGCTGTTCCTTCCTGCAGACTGACAGACAGTACATTCTGGAACATAGCTCATCTCCTAAGACTGATGTTTTCTTGGGTCTCCTTGTCATGTCAATCTTAGCTGAGTGAAGTGGATAGCAGTGCTGACTGGGCTCAACCCTGCAGTGCGGACTTGGCCATAAACAATATTTGTCAAACTCATTCAACTTAGGGCCGAATGTCTGTGGGTTTTTGCTATTCGCTTATACTTGATTGATGAATTGAGATCACTAATTAATTAGTAAGGAACTCCCCTCACCTGGTTGTCTAGGTCTTAATTGAAAGGAAAAAACAAAAACCAGCTGACACTAGTCCCTTATTGGAATGCGTTTGACAGTCCTGATCCAAACCCTCCAGGTAGGAGCTAGCTTAACAAACAGTCCTGTGGTATTGATTATCCTCAGAGTATTTAGCTGTTAGAACAACTCATAGCAATAGGGCACCGTTCATGCCCATTGATTCATCGTTGAATCTTAACTCTCATCTTGGTGAAATAGTATCTGACATCTGTGAAAACACATCAGGATATATGGTGTTAATGTTATAGACAGATCAGTTCCTATCTGATATACAGTATGTGTAACAACATCAGGATATATGGTGGTAAGACCCTAACCCTCATTTAGTTAGTTAGGTAAGACCCTAACCCTCATTTAGTTAGTTAGGTAAGACCCTAACCCTCATTTAGTTAGTTAGTTAGGTAAGATACTAACCCTCATTTAGTTAGTTAGTTAGGTAAGACCCTAACCCTCATTTAGTTAGTTAGTTAGTTAGGTAAGACCCTAACCCTCATTTAGCTAGACCTTAGTTAGGTAAGACCCTAACCCTCATTTAGCTAGACCTTAGTTAGGTAAGACCCTGATCCTCATTTAGATAGTTAGTTAGGTAAGACCCTAACCCTCATTTAGCTAGACCTTAGTTAGGTAAGACCCTAACCCTCATTTAGCTAGACCTTAGTTAGGTAAGACCCTAACCCTCATTTAGTTAGTTAGTTAGGTAAGACCCACATTTAAACGTGTTAACCCTCGCAAGGCTGCAGGCCCAGACGGCATCCCCAGCCGCGCCCTCAGAGCATGCGCAGACCAGCTGGCCGGTGTGTTTACGGACATATTCAATCAATCCCTATACCAGTCTGCTGTTCCCACATGCTTCAAGAGGGCCACCATTGTTCCCAAGAAAGCTAAGGTAACTGAGCTAAACGACTACCGCCCCGTAGCACTCACATCCGTCATCATGAAGTGCTTTGAGAGACTAGTCAAGGACCACATCACCTCCACCCTACCTGACACCCTAGACCCACTCCAATTTGCTTACCGCCCAAATAGGTCCACAGACAATGCAATCTCAACCACACTGCACACTGCCCTAACCCATCTGGACAAGAGGAATACCTATGTGAGAATGCTGTTCATCGACTACAGCTCGGCATTCAACACCATAGTACCCTCCAAGCTCGTCATCAAGCTCAAGACCCTGGGTCTCGACCCCGCCCTGTGCAACTGGATACTGGACTTCCTGACGGGCCGCCCCCAGGTGGTGAGGGTAGGCAACAACATCTCCTCCCCGCTGATCCTCAACACTGGGGCCCCACAAGGGTGCGTTCTGAGCCCTCTCCTGTACTCCCTGTTCACCCACGACTGCGTGGCCACGCACGCCTCCAACTCGATCATCAAGTTTGCAGACGACACAACAGTGGTAGGCTTGATTACCAACAACGTCGAGACTGCCTACAGGGAGGAGGTGAGGGCCCTCGGAGTGTGGTGTCAGGAAAATAACCTCACACTCAACGTCAACAAAACTAAGGAGATGATTGTGGACTTCAGGAAACAGCAGAGGGAACACCCCCCTATCCACATCGATGGAACAGTAGTGGAGAGGGTAGCAAGTTTTAAGTTCCTCTGCATACACATCACAGACAAACTGAATTGGTCCACTCACACAGACAGCATCGTGAAGAAGGCGCAGCAGCGCCTCTTCAACCTCAGGAGGCTGAAGAAATTCGGCTTGTTACCAAAAGCACTCACAAACTTCTACAGATGCACAATCGAGAGCATCCTGGCGGGCTGTATCACCGCCTGGTATGGCAACTGCACCGCCCTCAACCGTAAGGCTCTCCAGAGGGTAGTGAGGTCTGCACAACGCATCACCGGGGGCAAACTACCTGCCCTCCAGGACACCTACACCACCCGATGTCACAGGAAGGCCATAAAGATCATCAAGGACATCAACCACCCGAGCCACTGCCTGTTCACCCCGCTATCATCCAGAAGGCGAGGTCAGTACAGGTGCATCAAAGCTGGGACCGAGAGACTGAAAAACAGCTTCTATCTCAAGGCCATCAGACTGTTAAACAGCCACCACTAACACTGAGTGGCTGCTGCCAACACACTGACACTGACTCAACTCCAGCCACTTTAATAATGGGAATTGATGGGAAATGATGTAAATATATCACTAGCCACTTTAAACAATGCTACCTTATATAATGTTACTTACCCTACATTATTCATCTCATATGCATACGTATATACTGTACTCTATATCATCGACTGTATCCTTATGTAATACATGTATCACTAGCCACTTTAAACTATGCCACTTTGTTTACATACTCATCTCATTTGTACATACTGTACTCGATACCATCTACTGTATCTTGCCTATGCTGCTCTGTACCATCACTCATTCATATATCCTTATGTACATATTCTTTATCCCCTTACACTGTGTACAAGACAGTAGTTTTGGAATTGTTAGTTAGATTACTTGTTATTACTGCATTGTCGGAACTAGAAGCACAAGCATTTCGCTACACTCGCATTAACATCTGCTAACCATGTGTATGTGACAAATAAAATTTGATTTTTGATTTGATTTGATCCTCATTTAGTTAGTTAGGTAAGACCCTAACCCTCATTTAGTTAGTTAGGTAAGACCCTAACCCTCATTTACTTAGTTAGTTAGTTAGTTAGGTAAGACCCTAACCCTCATTTACTTAGACCTTAGTTGGGTAAGACCCTAACCCTCATTTAGTTAGTTAGTTAGGTAAGACCCTAAACCTCATATAGCTAGACCTTAGTTAGGTAAGACCCTAAACCTCATTTAGTTAGTTAGGTAGGAACCTAACCCTCATTTAGTTAGTTAGGCAAGACCCTAACCCTTATTTAGTTAGTTAGTTAGGTAAGACTCTAACCCTCATGTAGTTAGTTAGTTAGATAGTTAGGTAAGACCCTAACCCTCATTTAGCTAGACCTTAGTTAGGTAAGACCCTAAACCTAATTTAGTTAGTTAGTTAGGTAAGACCCTAAACCTAATTTAGTTAGTTAGTTAGTTAGGTAAGACCCTAACCCTCATTTTTCTAGACCTTAGTTAGGTAAGACCCTAACCCTCATTTAGTTAGTTAGTTAGGTAAGACCCTAACCCTCATTTAGAATGTTAGTTAGGTAAGACCCTAACCCTCATTTAGTTAGTTAGTTAGGTAGGTAAAACCCTGACCCTCATTTAGTTCGTTAGGTAAGACCCTGACCCTCATTTAGTTAGTTAGTTATTTAGGTAAGACCCTAACCCTCAGTTAGTTAGGTCGTTAGTTAGTTAGTTAGGTTAGACCCTAACCCTAATTTAGTTAGTTAGTTAGGTAAGACCCTGATCCTCATTTAGTTAGTTAGGTAAGACCATAACCCTCATTTAGTTAGTTAGTTAGTTAGGTAAGACCCTAACCCTCATTTAGATAGACCTTAGTTAGGTAAGACCCTAACCCTCATTTAGTTAGACCTTACTTAGGTAAGACCCTAAAACTCATTTAGTTAGTTAGTTAGTTAGTTAGGTAAGACCCTAAATGCTCATTTAGTTAGTTAGGTAAGACCCTAACCCCCTTTTAGTTAGTTAGTTAGGTACGACCCTAACCCTCATTTAGTTAGTTAGGTGGTTAGGTAAGACCCTCATTTAGTTATTTAGGTTTAGTTCCTAGCCCTCATTTAGTTAGTTAGGTGAGACCCTAACCCCCATTTAGTTAGTTAGTTAATTAGTTAGGTACGACCCTAACCCTCATTTAGTTAGACCTTAGTTAAGACCCTATCCTCATTTAGTTAGTCTGTTAGGTACGACCCTAACCCTCATCTATTTAGTTTGTTAGGTACGACCCTAACCCTCATTTAGGTAGTTTGTTAGATACGACCCTAACCTTAATTTAGTTAGTTTGTTAGGTACGACCCTAACCTTCATTTAGTTAGTTTGTTAGGTACGACACTAACTTTCATTTAGTTAGTTTGTTAGGTACGACCCTAACCTTCATTTAGTTAGTTTGTTAGGTACGACCCTAACCCTCATTTAGTTAGTTTGTTAGGTACGACCCTAACCCTCATTTAGTTAGTTTGTTAGGTGCGACCCTAACCCTCGTTTAGTTAGTTTGTTACGTACAACCTATGAAACGTCTGCTTTATAGGTTACAAGTCCGGGCTCTGTCTGGGCCACTCAAGGACATTCAGGTCTTGTCCTGTTGGAAGGTGACCCTTCACCCCAGTCTGATTTCCTGAGTGTCTGGAGCAGGTTTTCATCAAGGATGTCTCTACTTTGCCCTGTTCATCTTTCCCTCGATCCTGGCTAGTCACCCAGTCCCTGCCCTTGAAAAGCATCCCCACGGCATGATGCTGCCGCAACGATGCTTTACCGTAGGGGTAGTGCCAAGTTTCCTCCAGAAGTGACACTTGGCATTCATGCCAAAGAGTTCAATATTGGTTTCATCAGACCAGATAATCTGGTTTCTCATGATCTGGTTCCGGTGCTGCTAGCCTGCCGCTGTAACCTGTCTCTTCTCAGAGCTGCTGGAACACACAGCAGTGCTGCTAGCCTGCTGCTGCAACTTGTCTCTTCTCAGAGCTGCTGGAACACACAGCAGTGCTGCTAGCCTGCCGCTACAACTTGTCTCTTCTCAGAGCTGCTGGAACACACAGCGGTGCTGCTAGCCTGCCGCTGAAACTTGTCTCTTCTCAGAGCTGCTGGAACACACAGCAGTGCTGCTAGCCTGCCGCTACAACTTGTCTCTTCTCAGAGCTGCTGGAACACACAGTGGTGCTGCTAGCCTGCCGCTACAACTTGTCTCTTCTCAGAGCTGCTGGAACACACAGCAGTGCTGCTAGCCTGCCGCTACAACTTGTCTCTTCTCAGAGCTGCTGGAACACACAGCAGTGCTGCTAGCCTGCCGCTACAACTTGTCTCTTCTCAGAGCTGCTGGAACACACAGCAGTGCTGCTAGCCTGCCGCTACAACTTGTCTCTTCTTAGAGCTGCTGGAACACACAGCAGTGCTGCTAGCCTGCCGCTACAACTTGTCTCTTCTCAGAGCTGCTGGAACACACAGCAGTGCTGCTAGCCTGCCGCTACAACTTGTCTCTTCTCAGAGCTGCTGGAACACACAGCAGTGCTGCTAGCCTGCTGCTGCAACTTGTCTCTTCTTAGAGCTGCTGGAACACACAGCAGTGCTGCTAGCCTGCCGCTACAACTTGTCTCTTCTCAGAGCTGCTGGAACACACTGCGGTGCTGCTAGCCTGCCGCTGAAACTTGTCTCTTCTCAGAGCTGCTGGAACACACAGCGGTGCTGCTAGCCTGCCGCTGAAACTTGTCTCTTCTCAGAGCTGCTGGAACACACAGCAGTGCTGCTAGCCTGCCGCTACAACTTGTCTCTTCTCAGAGCTGCTGGAACACACAGCAGTGCTGCTAGCCTGCCGCTACAACTTGTCTCTTCTCAGAGCTGCTGGAACACACAGCAGTGCTGCTAGCCTGCCGCTACAACTTGTCTCTTCTTAGAGCTGCTGGAACACACAGCAGTGCTGCTAGCCTGCCGCTACAACTTGTCTCTTCTCAGAGCTGCTGGAACACACAGCAGTGCTGCTAGCCTGCCGCTACAACTTGTCTCTTCTCAGAGCTGCTGGAACACACAGCAGTGCTGCTAGCCTGCTGCTGCAACTTGTCTCTTCTTAGAGCTGCTGGAACACACAGCAGTGCTGCTAGCCTGCCGCTACAACTTGTCTCTTCTCAGAGCTGCTGGAACACACAGCGGTGCTGCTAGCCTGACATCTGCATATGCCATTAAGAAGGCCAAGACCTGTCTGCATCAGTTCATTCTCAACACTTTGACATCAACTAATTATGAATATGTTGTATTAGCACTGATGACAGTGCAGCATCCTCTGGAGAGGCAGCACAGTGTGGAGCAGGGCTATTTGACCTCTGGAGACCTCTGGAGAGGCAGCACAGTGTGGAGCAGGGCTATTTGACCTCTGGAGACCTCTGGAGAGGCAGCACAGTGTGGAGCAGGGCTATTTGACCTCTGGAGACCTCTGGAGAGGCAGCACAGTGTGGAGCAGGACTATTTGACCTCTGGAGAGGCAGCACAGTGTGGAGCGGGGCTATTTGACCTCTGGAGAGACAGCACAGTGTGGAGCAGGGCTATTTGACCTCTGGAGAGGCAGCACAGTGTGGAGCAGGGCTTTTTGACCTCTGGAGAGACAGCACAGTGTGGAGCGGGCTATTTGACCTCTGGAGAGGCAGCACAGTGTGGAGTGGCGCTATTTGACCTCTGGAGAGACAGCACAGTGTGGAGCAGGGCTATTTGACCTCTGGAGAGGCAGCACAGTGTGGAGTGGGGCTATTTGACCTCTGGACAGACAGCACAGTGTGGAGTGGGGCTATTTGACCTCTGGACAGACAGCACAGTGTGGAGCGGGGCTATTTTTTGACATCAACAGTGTTTGTCAGATGGCTCTGTCAGTTTAGCTCTGAGTTGATGCTTTCATGCATATGGCAGCATCTTTTAAAGCCAACCAGCTCATGTATTATCTATGGGCTAAAAGCATACAACACAGGCAACCGCGTATCAGAGGAGTTCAACTTGTGTAAACAAGGAGCAGCAGTGGGGTAGGTGGGGTTCCCCTGACACAAACAGCATCTGGCCATGGACAGGAAGGGGCTGCTACCTGGTAGGGAGGACATCCTGCAGGACACGAGTGGGGCGGTGTGGGTGACATGATGTTAGCTGACAGGCAGGAAAACGGATTACTTTTTCATGAAGTACCTGACAACATGCATCTGACCACTAACAAATCTGCTCAGCAACACATCCACAGTTGTCTACCTCTCTCTGCTATCTCACTGAACAACTGTAATATTTCAGTGCTGTAGATGTTCTGGCTGGAATGTGTGAATGTTTTCTGTAAACCATCACCACCTTTGGACGTTTTGACACTGGCTTGTATGTGAACATGGTGGATATATAAACTAACCAGCCAGTCTATTAGGTTCCCCTCCCTGTTCTCTAACATGGTGGATATATAAACTAACCAGCCAGTCTATTAGGTTCCCCTCCCTGTTCTCTAACATGGTGGATATATAAACTAACCAGCCAGTTTATTAGGTTCCCTCCCTGTTCTCTAACATGGTGGATATATAAACTAACCAGCCAGTTTATTAGGTTCCCCTCCCTGTTCTCTAACATGGTGGATATATAAACTAACCAGCCAGTCTATTAGGTTCCCCTCCCTGTTCTCTAACATGGTGGATATATTAGGTTCCCCTCCCTGTTCTCTAACATGGTGGATATATAAACTAACCAGCCAGTTTATTAGGTTCACCACCCTGTTCTCTAACATGGTGGATATATAAACTAACCAGCCAGTCTATTAGGTTCCCCTCCCTGTTCTCTAACATGGTGGATATATTAGATTCCCCTCCCTGTTCCCTAACATGGTGGATATATAAACTAACCAGCCAGTTTATTAGATTCCCCTCCCTGTTCCCTAACATGGTGGATATATAAACTAACCAGCAAGTTTATTAGGTTCACCTCCCTGTTCTCTAACATGGAGGATATATAAACTAACCAGCCAATTTATTAGGTTCCCCTCCCTGTTCTCTAACATGGTGGATATATAAACTAACCAGCCAGTTTATTAGGTTCCCCTCCCTGTTCTCTAACATGGTGGATATATAAACTAACCAGCCAGTCTATTAGGTTCCCCTCCCTGTTCTCTAACATGGTGGATATATAAACTAACCAGCCAGTCTATTAGGTTCACCACCCTGTTCTCTAACATGGTGGATATATTAGGTTCCCCTCCCTGTTCCCTAACATGGTGGATATATAAACTAACCAGCCAGTTTATTAGGTTCACCTCCCTGTTCTCTAACATGGTGGATATATTAGGTTCCCCTCCCTGTTCTCTAACATGGTGGATATATTAGGTTCCCCTCCCTGTTCTCTAACATGGTGGATATATAAACTAACCAGCCAGTTTATTAGGTTCCCCTCCCTGTTCTCTAACATGGTGGATATATAAACTAACCAGCCAGTCTATTAGGTTCACCACCCTGTTCTCTAACATGGTGGATATATTAGGTTCCCCTCCCTGTTCTCTAACATGGTGGATATATAAACTAACCAGCCAGTTTATTAGGTTAACCTCCCTGTTCTCTAACAGTGTGGATATATAAACTTACCAGCCAGTTTATTAGGTTCACCACCCTGTTCTCTAACATGGTGGATATATAAACTAACCAGCCAGTTTATTAGGTTAACCTCCCTGTTCTCTAACATGGTGGATATATAAACTAACCAGCCAGTTTATTAGGTTCCCCTCCCTGTTCTCTAACATGGTGGATATATAAACTAACCAGCCAGTTTATTAGGTTCACCTCCCTGTTCTCTAACATGGTGGATATATAAACTAACCAGCCAGTTTATTAGGTTCCCCTCCCTGTTCTCTAACATGGTGGATATATAAACTAACAAGCCAGTTTATTAGGGTCCCCTCCCTGTTCCCTAACATGGTGGATATATTAGGTTCCCCTCCCTGTTCTCTTACAGTGTGGATATGTAAACTAACCAGCCAGTTTATTAGGTTCCCCTCCCTGTTCTCTAACATGGTGGATATATAAACTAACCAGCCAGTTTATTAGGTTCCCCTCCCTGTTCTCTAACATGGTGGATATATAAACTAACCAGCCAGTCTATTAGGTTCACCACCCTGTTCTCTAACATGGTGGATATATTAGGTTCCCCTCCCTGTTCTCTAACATGGTGGATATATTAGGTTCACCTCCCTGTTCTCTAACATGGTGGATATATTAGGTTCCCCGCCCTGTTCTCTAACATGGTGGATATATTAGGTTCCCCTCCCTGTTCTCTAACATGGTGGATATATTAG
Organism: Oncorhynchus mykiss; assembly: GCF_057628025.1. Taxonomy (NCBI): domain Eukaryota; kingdom Metazoa; phylum Chordata; class Actinopteri; order Salmoniformes; family Salmonidae; genus Oncorhynchus; species Oncorhynchus mykiss. Next base: position 927,297 of record NC_143024.1, on the reverse strand, counting down.
GTTCCCCTCCCTGTTCTCTAACATGGTGGATATATAAACTAACCAGAAAGTTTATTAGGTTCCCCTCCATGTTCTCTAACAGTGTGGATATATAAACTAACCAGCCAGTCTATTAGGTTCCCCTCCCTGTTCTCTAACATGGTGGATATATGAGGTCCCCCTCCCTGTTCTCTAACATGGTGGATATATACACTAACCAGCCAGTTTATTAGGTTCCCCTCCCTGTTCTGTAACATGGTGGATATACAAACTAACCAGCCAATTTATTAGGTTCCCCTCCCTGTTCTCTAACATGGTGGATATATAAACTAACCAGCCAGTTTATTAGGTTAACCTCCCTGTTCTCTAACATGGTGGATATATACACTAACCAGCCAGTTTATTAGGTTCCCCTCCCTGTTCTGTAACATGGTGGATATACAAACTAACCAGCCAATTTATTAGGTTCCCCTCCCTGTTCTCTAACATGGTGGATATATAAACTAACCAGCCAGTTTATTAGGTTAACCTCCCTGTTCTCTAACATGGTGGATATATAAACTAACCAGCCAGTTTATTAGGTTCACCTCCCTGTTCCCTAACATGGTGGATATATTAGGTTCCCCTCCCTGTTCTCTAACATGGTGGACATATAAACTAACCAGCCAGTTTATTAGGTTCCCCTCCCTGTTCTCTAACATGGTGGATATATTAGGTTCCCCTCCCTGTTCTCTAACATGGTGGATATATAAACTAACCAGCCAGTTTATTAGGTTCCCCTCCATGTTCTCTAACATGGTGGATATATAAACTAACCAGCCAGTTTATTAGGTTCACCTCCCTGTTCCCTAACATGGTGGATATATTAGGTTCCCCTCCCTGTTCTCTAACATGGTGGATATATAAACTAACCAGCCAGTTTATTAGGTTCCCCTCCCTGTTCTCTAACATGGTGGATATATAAACTAACCAGCCAGTTTATTAGGTTCCCCTCCCTGTTCTCTAACATGGTGGATATATAAACTAACCAGCCAGTCTATTAGGTTCACCACCCTGTTCTCTAACATGGTGGATATATTAGGTTCCCCTCCCTGTTCTCTAACATGGTGGATATATTAGGTTCACCTCCCTGTTCTCTAACATGGTGGATATATTAGGTTCCCCTCCCTGTTCTCTAACATGGTGGATATATACACTAACCAGCCAGTTTATTAGGTTCCCCTCCCTGTTCTCTAACATGGTGGATATATAAACTAACCAGCCAGTCTATTAGGTTCACCACCCTGTTCTCTAACATGGTGGATATATTAGGTTCCCCTCCCTGTTCTCTAACATGGTGGATATATTAGGTTCCCCTCCCTGTTCTCTAACATGGTGGATATATAAACTAACCAGCCAGTTTATTAGGTTAACCTCCCTGTTCTCTAACAGTGTGGATATATAAACTTACCAGCCAGTTTATTAGGTTCCCCTCCCTGTTCTCTAACATGGTGGATATATAAACTAACCAGCCAGTTTATTAGGTTAACCTCCCTGTTCTCTAACATGGTGTATATATAAACTAACCAGCCAGTTTATTAGGTTCACCTCCCTGTTCCCTAACATGGTGGATATATTAGGTTCCCCTCCCTGTTCTCTAACATGGTGGATATATAAACTAACCAGCCAGTTTATTAGGTTCCCCTCCCTGTTCTCTAACATGGTGGATATATTAGGTTCCCCTCCCTGTTCTCTAACATGGTGGATATATAAACTAACCAGCCAGTTTATTAGGTTCCCCTCCATGTTCTCTAACATGGTGGATATATAAACTAACCAGCCAGTTTATTAGGTTCACCTCCCTGTTCCCTGACATGGTGGATATATTAGGTTCCCCTCCCTGTTCTCTAACATGGTGGATATATAAACTAACCAGACAGTTTATTAGGTTCCCCTCCCTGTTCTCTAACATGGTGGATATATAAACTAACCAGCCAGTTTATTAGGTTCCCCTCCCTGTTCTCTAACATGGTGGATATATAAACTAACCAGCCAGTATATTAGGTTCACCACCCTGTTCTCTAACATGGTGGATATATTAGGTTCCCCTCCCTGTTCTCTAACATGGTGGATATATTAGGTTCACCTCCCTGTTCTCTAACATGGTGGATATATTAGGTTCCCCTCCCTGTTCTCTAACATGGTGGATATATACACTAACCAGCCAGTTTATTAGGTTCCCCTCCCTGTTCTCTAACATGGTGGATATATAAACTAACCAGCCAGTCTATTAGGTTCACCACCCTGTTCTCTAACATGGTGGATGTATTAGGTTCCCCTCCCTGTTCTCTAACATGGTGGATATATTAGGTTCCCCTCCCTGTTCTCTAACATGGTGCATATATAAACTAACCAGCCAGTTTATTAGGTTAACCTCCCTGTTCTCTAACAGTGTGGATATATAAACTTACCAGCCAGTTTATTAGGTTCACCACCCTGTTCTCTAACATGGTGGATATATAAACTAACCAGCCAGTCTATTAGGTTCCCCTCCCTGTTCTCTAACATGGTGGATATATACACTAACCAGACAGTTTATTAGGTTCCCCTCCCTGTTCTCTAACATGGTGGATATATAAACTAACCAGCCAGTTTATTAGGTTAACCTCCCTGTTCTCTAACATGGTGGATATATAAACTAACCAGCCAGTTTATTAGGTTCCCCTCCCTGTTCTCTAACATGGTGGATATATTAGGTTCCCCTCCCTGTTCTCTAACATGGTGGATATATAAACTAACCAGCCAGTTTATTAGGTTCCCCTCCCTGTTCTCTAACATGGTGGATATATAAACTAACCAGCCAGTTTATTAGGTTCCCCTCCCTGTTCTCTAACATGGTGGATATATAAACTAACCAGCCAGTTTATTAGGTTCCCCTCCCTGTTCTCTAACATGGTGGATATATAAACTAACCAGACAGTTTATTAGGTTAACCTCCCTGTTCTCTAACATGGTGTATATATAAACTAACCAGACAGTTTATTAGGTTCCCCTCCCTGTTCTCTAACATGGTGGATATATAAACTAACCAGCCAGTTTATTAGGTTCACCTCCCTGTTCTCTAACATGGTGGATATATAAACTAACCAGCCAGTTTATTAGGTTCCCCTCCCTGTTCCCTAACATGGTGGATATATTAGGTTCCCCTCCCTCTTCTCTTACAGTGTGGATATGTAAACTAACCAGCCAGTTTATTAGGTTCCCCTCCCTGTTCTCTAACATGGTGGATATATAAACTAACCAGCCAGTTTATTAGGTTAACCTCCCTGTTCTCTAACATGGTGGATAAATTAGGTTCCCCTCCCTGTTCTCTAACATGGTGGATATATTAGGTTCCCCTCCCTGTTCTCTAACATGGTGGATATATAAACTAACCAGCCAGTTTATTAGGTTCCCCTCCCTGTTCTCTAACATGGTGGATATATAAACTAACCAGCCAGTCTATTAGGTTCACCACCCTGTTCTCTATCATGGTGGATATATTAGGTTCCCCTCCCAGTTCTCTAACATGGTGGATATATTTTGGTTCCCCTCCCTGTTCCCTAACATGGTGGATATATTAGGTTCCCCTCCCTGTTCTCTAACATGGTGGATATATTAGGTTCCCCTCCCTGTTCTCTAACATGGTGGATATATTAGGTTCCCCTCCCTGTTCTCTAACATGGTGGATATATAAACTAACCAGCCAGTTTATTAGGTTCCCCTCCCTGTTCTCTAACAGTGTGGATATATAAACTAACCAGCCAGTCTATTAGGTTCACCTCCCTGTTCTCTAACATGGTGGATATATTAGGTTCCCCTCCCTGTTCTCTAACATGGTGGATATATACACTAACCAGCCAGTTTATTAGGTTCCCCTCCCTGTTCTCTAATATGGTGGATATATAAACTAACCAGCCAGTTTATTAGGTTAACCTCCCTGTTCTCTAACATGGTGGATATATAAACTAACCAGCCAGTCTATTAGGTTCACCTCCCTGTTCTCTAACATGGTGGATATATTAGGTTCCCCTCGCTGTTCTCTAACATGGTGGGAATATAAACTAACCAGCCAGTTTATTAGGTTCCCCTCTCTGTTCTCTAACATGGTGGATATATAAACTAACCAGCCAGTTTATAAAGTTCACCTCCCTGTTCCCTAACATGGTGGATATATAAACTAACCAGCCAGTTTATTAGGTTCCCCTCCCTGTTCTCTAACATGGTGGATATATAAACTAACCAGCCAGTTTATTAGGTTCCCCTCCCTGTTCTCTAACATGGTGGATATATAAACTAACCAGCCAGTTTATTAGGTTCCCCTCCCTGTTTTCTAACATGGTGGATATATAAACTAACCAGCCAGTTTATTAAGTTCACCTCCATGTTCTCTAACATGGTGGATATGTAAACTAACCAGCCAGTTTATTAGGTTCACCACCCTGTTCTCTAACATGGTGGATATATTAGGTTCCCCTCCCTGTTCCCTAACATGGTGGATATATAAACTAACCAGCCAGTTTATTAGGTTCACCACCCTGTTCTCTAACATGGTGGATATATAAACTAACCTGCCAGTTTATTATGTTCACCACCCTATTCTCTAACATGGTGGATATATAAACTAACCAGCCAGTTTATTAAGTTCACCACCCAACATGGTGTCCTAATCGACTTTGAGCGTGGTATGATCGTCGGTACCAGGGGAGCCGGATCTAGTATCTCTGAAACAACTGCACTCCTGGGATTTTCTCGCACTAAAGTGTCTTGGGTTTACAAAGAATGACAAATAAAAAACATCCAGTCTGCAGCAGTCCCTTGGGCGAAAACAGCTTGTTTTTGAGAGAAGGAGAATGGCAGTAATCGTGCACACCGTAAACAGACAAATAATAGCACAGTACAAACCTGGTGTGCAGAACAGCCTCTCTCAACGCGCAACTTGTCTAAAATCGATGGGCTATTGTAGAGGACTACCACACCGGGTTCCATCCTATCAGCTCAGCCACCCGGGTTCCATCCTATCAGCTCAGCACACCAGGTTCGATCCTATCAGCTCAGCACACCGGGATCCATCCTATCCGCTCAGCACACCGGGTTCCACTCCTATCAGCTAAGCACACCGGGTTCCACTCCTATCAGCTAAGCACACCGGGTTCCACTCCTATCAGCTAAGCACACCGGGTTTCATCCTATCAGCTCAAAACACCGGGTTCCATCCTATCAGCTCAAAACACCGGGTTCCATCCTATCAGCTCAGCACACTGGGTTTCATCCTATCAGCTCAAAACACCGGGTTTCATCCTATCAGCTCAGCACACCGGGTTTCATCCTATCAGCTCAAAACACCGGGTTCCATCCAATCAGCTCAAAACACCGGGTTCCATCCTATCAACTCAAAACACCGGGTTCCATCCTATCAGCTCAGCACACCGGGTTCCACTCCAATCAGCTCAAAACACCGGGTTCCATCCTATCAACTCAAAACACTGGGTTCCATCCTATCAGCTCAAAACACTGGGTTTCATCCTATCAGCTCAGCACACCGGGTTCCATCCTATCAGCTCAAAACACTGGGTTCCATCCTATCAGCTCAAAACACCGGGTTCCATCCTATCAGCTCAAAACACCGGGTTCCATCCTATCAGCTCAGCACACCGGGTTCCATCCGATCAGCTCAAAACACCGGGTTCCATCCTATCAGCTCAGCACACCGGGTTCCATCCTATCAGCTCAAAACACCGGGTTCCATCCGATCAGCTCAAAACACCGGGTTCCATCCTATCAGCTCAGCACACCGGGTTCCATCCTATCAGCTCAAAACACCGGGTTCCATCCTATCAGCTCAGCACACCGGGTTCCATCCTATCAGCTCAAAACACCGGGTTCCATCCTATCAGCTCAAAACACCGGGTTCCATCCTATCAGCTCAGCACACCGGATTCCATCCTATCAGCTCAGCAAACCGGGTTCCACATCTATCAGCTCAGCACACCGGGATCCATCCTATCCGCTCAGCACACCGGGTTCCACTCCTATCAGCTAAGCACACCGGGTTCCACTCCTATCAGCTAAGCACACCGGGTTTCATCCTATCAGCTCAAAACACCGGGTTCCATCCTATCAGCTCAAAACACCGGGTTCCATCCTATCAGCTCAGCACACTGGGTTTCATCCTATCAGCTCAAAACACCGGGTTTCATCCTATCAGCTCAGCACACCGGGTTTCATCCTATCAGCTCAAAACACCGGGTTCCATCCTATCAGCTCAAAACACCGGGTTCCATCCTATCAACTCAAAACACCGGGTTCCATCCTATCAGCTCAGCACACCGGGTTCCACTCCAATCAGCTCAAAACACCAGGTTCCATCCTATCAGCTCAAAACACCGGGTTCCATCCTATCAGCTCAGCACACCGGGTTCCATCCGATCAGCTCAAAACACCGGGTTCCATCCTATCAGCTCAGCACACCGGGTTCCATCCTATCAGCTCAAAACACCGGGTTCCATCCGATCAGCTCAAAACACCGGGTTCCATCCTATCAGCTCAGCACACCGGGTTCCATCCTATCAGCTCAGCACACCGGGTTCCATCCTATCAGCTCAGCACACCGGGTTCCATCCTATCAGCTCAAAACACCGGGTTCCATCCTATCAGCTCAGCACACCGGATTCCATCCTATCAGCTCAGCAAACCGGGTTCCACATCTATCAGCTCAGCACACCGGGTTCCACTCCTATCAGCTAAGCACAAGAAGAAACATCTCATGTGGGCACACGATCACTAACACAGGACAAAGAGGAGTGGAAAAATATTGTCAGGAACATGACAGTTCAGTTAATTTGCCCAGGCCTCAACCCAATAGAGTATCTTTGGGGTGAGATGGAATGAGCTGTATGCAGCATCAATGTACCACCGTCCAATCTGCAGCAGCTACGTGATGCCATCGCTTCAGCACGGACCAACATCCCTGTGGAACTTTTCCGAGAGAGATAAAGAGGAGAGGTACAGAAACAGAGAGTGGAGAGGAGGGGAACCTCAGGTACAGAAACAGAGAGTGGAGAGGAGGGGAACTTCAGGTACAGAAACAGAGAGTGGAGAGGAGAGGATCCTCAGGTACAGAAACAGAGAGTGGAGAGGATGGGAACCTCAGGTACAGAAACAGAGAGTGGAGAGGAGGGGAACCTCAGGTACATAAACAGAGAGTGGAGAGGAGGGGAACCTCAGGTACAGAAACAGAGAGTGGAGAGGAGGGGAACCTCAGGTACAGAAACAGAGAGAGGAGAAGAGGGGAACCTCAGGTACAGAAACAGAGAGTGGAGAGGAGGGGAACCTCAGGTACAGAAACAGAGAGTGGAGAGGAGGGGAACCTCAGGTACAGAAACAGAGAGTGGAGAGGAGGGGAACCTCAGGTACAGAAACAGAGAGAGGAGAGGAGGGGAACCTCGGGTACAGAAACAGAGAGTGGAGAGGAGGGGAACCTCAGGTACAGAAACAGAGAGTGGAGAGGAGGGGAACCTCAGGTACAGAAACAGAGAGTGGAGAGGAGGGGAACCTCAGGTACAGAAACAGAGAGTGGAGAGGAGGGGAACCTCAGGTACAGAAACAGAGGGTTGAGAGTAGGGGAACTTCAGGTACAGAAACAGAGAGTGGAGAGGAGAGGAACCTCAGGTACAGAAACAGAGAGAGGAGAAGAGGGGAACCTCAGGTACAGAAACAGAGAGTGGAGAGGAGGGGAACCTCAGGTACAGAAACAGAGAGTGGAGAGGAGGGGAACCTCAGGTACAGAAACAGAGAGAGGAGAAGAGGGGAACCTCAGGTACAGAAACAGAGAGTGGAGAGGAGGGGAACTTCAGGTACAGAAACAGAGAGTGGAGAGGAGGGGAACCTCAGGTACAGAAACAGAGAGTGGAGAGGAGGGGAACCTCAGGTACAGAAACAGAGAGAGGAGAGGAGGGGAACCTCAGGTACAGAAACAGAGAGTGGAGAGGAGGGGAACCTCAGGTACAGAAACAGAGAGTGGAGAGGAGGGGAACCTCAGGTACAGAAACAGAGAGTGGAGAGGAGGGGAACCTCAGGTACAGAAACAGAGAGTGGAGAGGAGGGGAACCTCAGGTACAGAAACAGAGGGTTGAGAGGAGGGGAACTTCAGGTACAGAAACAGAGAGTGGAGAGGAGAGGAACCTCAGGTACAGAAACAGAGAGAGGAGAAGAGGGGAACCTCAGGTACAGAAACAGAGAGTGGAGAGGAGGGGAACCTCAGGTACAGAAACAGAGAGTGGAGAGGAGGGGAACCTCAGGTACAGAAACAGAGAGTGGAGAGGAGGGGAACCTCAGGTACAGAAACAGAGAGAGGAGAGGAGGGGAACCTCAGGTACAGAAACAGAGAGTGGAGAGGAGGGGAACCTCAGGTACAGAAACAGAGAGTGGAGAGGAGGGGAACTTCAGGTACAGAAACAGAGAGTGGAGAGGAGAGGATCCTCAGGTACAGAAACAGAGAGTGGAGAGGATGGGAACCTCAGGTACAGAAACAGAGAGTGGAGAGGAGGGGAACCTCAGGTACATAAACAGAGAGTGGAGAGGAGGGGAACCTCAGGTACAGAAACAGAGAGTGGAGAGGAGGGGAACCTCAGGTACAGAAACAGAGAGAGGAGAAGAGGGGAACCTCAGGTACAGAAACAGAGAGTGGAGAGGAGGGGAACCTCAGGTACAGAAACAGAGAGTGGAGAGGAGGGGAACCTCAGGTACAGAAACAGAGAGTGGAGAGGAGGGGAACCTCAGGTACAGAAACAGAGAGAGGAGAGGAGGGGAACCTCAGGTACAGAAACAGAGAGTGGAGAGGAGGGGAACCTCAGGTACAGAAACAGAGAGTGGAGAGGAGGGGAACCTCAGGTACAGAAACAGAGAGTGGAGAGGAGGGGAACCTCAGGTACAGAAACAGAGAGTGGAGAGGAGGGGAACCTCAGGTACAGAAACAGAGGGTTGAGAGGAGGGGAACTTCAGGTACAGAAACAGAGAGTGGAGAGGAGAGGAACCTCAGGTACAGAAACAGAGAGAGGAGAAGAGGGGAACCTCAGGTACAGAAACAGAGAGTGGAGAGGAGGGGAACCTCAGGTACAGAAACAGAGAGTGGAGAGGAGGGGAACCTCAGGTACAGAAACAGAGAGTGGAGAGGAGGGGAACCTTAGGTACAGAAACAGAGAGAGGAGAGGAGGGGAACCTCAGGTACAGAAACAGAGAGTGGAGAGGAGGGGAACCTCAGGTACAGAAACAGAGAGTGGAGAGGAGGGGAACTTCAGGTACAGAAACAGAGAGTGGAGAGGAGAGGATCCTCAGGTACAGAAACAGAGAGTGGAGAGGATGGGAACCTCAGGTACAGAAACAGAGAGTGGAGAGGAGGGGAACCTCAGGTACATAAACAGAGAGTGGAGAGGAGGGGAACCTCAGGTACAGAAACAGAGAGTGGAGAGGAGGGGAACCTCAGGTACAGAAACAGAGAGAGGAGAAGAGGGGAACCTCAGGTACAGAAACAGAGAGTGGAGAGGAGGGGAACCTCAGGTACAGAAACAGAGAGTGGAGAGGAGGGGAACCTCAGGTACAGAAACAGAGAGTGGAGAGGAGGGGAACCTCAGGTACAGAAACAGAGAGAGGAGAGGAGGGGAACCTCAGGTACAGAAACAGAGAGTGGAGAGGAGGGGAACCTCAGGTACAGAAACAGAGAGTGGAGAGGAGGGGAAACTCAGGTACAGAAACAGAGAGTGGAGAGGAGGGGAACCTCAGGTACAGAAACAGAGGGTTGAGAGGAGGGGAACTTCAGGTACAGAAACAGAGAGTGGAGAGGAGAGGAACCTCAGGTACAGAAACAGAGAGAGGAGAAGAGGGGAACCTCAGGTACAGAAACAGAGAGTGGAGAGGAGGGGAACCTCAGGTACAGAAACAGAGAGTGGAGAGGAGGGGAACCTCAGGTACAGAAACAGAGAGTGGAGAGGAGGGGAACCTCAGGTACAGAAACAGAGAGAGGAGATTCCCAGAGGGTAGTGAGGTCTGCACAACGCATCACCGGGGGCAAACTACCTGCCCTCCAGGACATCTACACCACCCGATGTCACAGGAAGGCCATAAAGATCATCAAGGACATCAACCACCCGAGCCACTGCCTGTTCACCCCGCTATCATCCAGAAGGCGAGGTCAGTACAGGTGCATCAAAGCTGGGACCGAGAGACTGAAAAACAGCTTCTATCTCAAGGCCATCAGACTGTTAAACAGCCACCACTAACACTGACACTGACTCAACTCCAGCCACTTTAATAATGGGAATTGATGGGAAATGACGTAAATATATCACTAGCCACTTTAAACAATGCTACCTTATATAAATGTTACTTACCCTACATTATTCATCTCATATGCATACGTATATACTGTACTCTATATCATCGACGGTATCCTTATGTAATACATGTATCACTAGCCACTTCATACTATACTATGCCACTTTGTTTACATACTCATCTCATTTGTACATACTGTACTCGATACCATCTACTGTATCTTGCCTATGCTGCTCTGTACCATCACTCATTCATATATCCTTATGTACATATTCTTTATCCCCTTACACTGTGTACAAGACAGTAGTTTTGGAATTGTTAGTTAGATTACTTGTTATTACTGCATTGTCGGAACTAGAAGCACAAGCATTTCGCTACACTCGCACTAACATCTGCTAACCATGTGTATGTGACAAATAAAATTTGATTTGATTTGATTTGAGAGGAGGGGAACCTCAGGTACAGAAACAGAGAGTGGAGAGAGAGGAGGGGAACCTCAGGTACAGAAACAGAGAGAGGAGAGGAGGGGAACCTCAGGTACAGAAACAGAGAGTGGAGAGGAGGGGAACCTCAGGTACAGAAACAGAGAGTGGAGAGGAGGGGAACCTCAGGTACAGAAACAGAGAGTGGAGAGGAGGGGAACCTCAGGTACAGAAACAGAGGGTGGAGAGGAGTGGAACTTCAGGTACAGAAACAGAGAGTGGAGAGGAGAGGAACCTCAGGTACAGAAACAGAGAGAGGAGAAGAGGGGAACCTCAGGTACAGAAACAGAGAGTGGAGAGGAGGGGAACCTCAGGTACAGAAACAGAGAGTGGAGAGGAGGTGAACCTCAGGTACAGAAACAGAGAGTGGAGAGGAGGGGAACCTCAGGTACAGAAACAGAGAGAGGAGAGGAGGGGAACCTCAGGTACAGAAACAGAGAGTGGAGAGGAGGGGAACCTCAGGTACAGAAACAGAGAGTGGAGAGGAGGGGAACCTCAGGTACAGAAACAGAGAGTGGAGAGGAGGGGAACCTCAGGTACAGAAACAGAGGGTGGAGAGGAGGGGAACTTCAGGTACAGTGGGCCTCGTTTTTTTTTGGTCGCCAAACGTGACGCACCAAATGGAGCGATTTCTCCTAAACAAATAATCTTTCAGGGAAAACTGAACATTTGCTATCTAACAGAGTCTCCTCATTGAAAACATCTGAAGTTCTTCAAAGGTAAATTATTTTATTTGAATGCTTTTCTGGTTTTTGTGAAAATGTTGCCTGCTGAATGCTAACGCTAACGCTAACGCTAAATGCTACGCTAGCTATGAATACTGTTACACAAATGAGATGAGATTGCAGTGTTGTTAACAAAAGGCTAAGCTTGAGAGCTAGCATATTTATTTCGTTTCATTTGCGATTTTCATGAAAAGTTAACGTTGCGTTATGCTAATGAGCTTGCGGGGATAAATACACTCCTGGATACAGGTTTTTTGGGTAGCCAAACGTGATGTACAAAACGGAGCGATTTCTAATACACAAAGAATCTTTTTGGAAAAACTGAACATTTGCTATCTAACTGAGAGTGTCCGCATTGAAAACATCTGAAGTTCTTCAAAGGTAAATGATTTTATTTGAAGGCTTTTCTTGTTTTTGTGAAAATGTTGCCTGCTGAATGCTACGCTAAATGCTACGCTAGGTATCAATACTCTTACACAAATGCTTGTTTTGCTATGGTTGAAAAGCATATTTTGAAAATCTGAGATGACAGTGTTGTTAACAAAAGGCTAAGCTTGAGAGCTAGCATATTTATTTCATTTCATTAGCGATTTTCATGAATAGTTAACGTTGCGTTATGGTAATGAGCTTAGGTCTATAAATAGGATCCCGGACCCGGGTTTGCTCGCCGCTACTGTTAAATAAAGGTAAAATAAAAAAAATATTTAATCAAGGTAATAAAAGAATCAATAGATGTACAAAGACCATCTTATATGGTACATTTGGGGACAATTTGATAAGCTGATCAGTCTCTTTGGTTAGTTGGTACATCATTAGGTTTCCTCTAAATGACTTTGTGTCACGGCCTGACCATAGAGAGGCTTTTATTCTCTATTTTGGTTAGGAGAGGGTGTGACTAGGGTGGGCATTCTATGTTCATCTTCTATGTTTTATATTTCTTTGTGGTTTGGCCCGGTGTGGTTCTCAATCAGAGGCAGCTGTCTATCGTCTCTGATTGAAAACCATACTTAGGTAGCCTTTTTCCCACTGGGTTTTTGTGGGTAGTTCATTTCTGTTTAGTGCTTTTCACCTTGCAGGACTGTTTCGGGTTTTTCCTTTGTTGTTTTTGTTAATTCAGTGTTCAGTTCAATAAAAAAATATGAACACTTTTCACGCGGCGGTTTGGTCCGACTTCTTCCTCATCCGACAACGAAAGCACTGTGTTTTGCCCTTAACACCAACAACCATCTTTCCTCAGTTATCACAGCTATTTCTCAAGATGTTTCAGTTTAACTGGTGTTTCTGTTCTTTAACTGGTGTTTCGTTCTGTAACTGCTGTTTCAGTTCATTAACTGGTGTTTCAGTTTAACTGGTGTTTCAGTTCATTAACTGGTGTTTCAGTTCATTAACTGGTGTTTCAGTTCATTAACTGGTGTTTCAGTTCATTAACTGGTGTTTCAGTTCATTAACTGGTGTTTCAGTTTAACTGGTGTTTCAGTTCATTAACTGGTGTTTCAGTTCATTAACTGGTGTTTCAGTTCATTAACTGGTGTTTCAGTTCATTAACTGGTGTTTCAGTTCATTAACCGGTGTTTCAGTTCATTAACTGGTGTTTCAGTTTAACTGGTGGTTCCGTTCTTTAACTGGTGTTTCAGTTCATTAACTGGTGTTTCAGTTTAACTGGTGTTTCAGTTTAACTGGTGTTTCAGTTTAACTGGTGTTTCGGTTCATTAACTGGTGTTTCAGTTCAACTGGTGTTTCGGTTCATTAATAACTTCTTGCTCCTACTTGAGACGCAGATGTCTCAAGTAGACACCTGGAAATGCAAATGCGCTACGCTAAATGCTAAATGTACTCGTTAAAACTCAAACGTTCATCAAAATGCACATGCAGGGTATTGAATTAAAGCTACACTCGTTGTGAACCTAGCCAACAAGTCAGATTTTTAAAATGCTTTTCGGCGAAAGCATGAGAAGCTATTATCTGATAGCATGCAACACCCCAAAATGCCTGAATGCGACGTAAACAAAGATTTTTCTTAGCCGGCGCTACACAAAACGCAGAAATAAAATATAAAACATTCATTACCTTTGACGAGCTTCTTTCTTGACACTCCTATATGCCCCATAAACATCACTATTGGGTCTTTTTTTCGTTTAAATCGGTCCATATATACCCAAAATAGCTTTCTATGGAAGCTGTGTGATTCAGAAAAAAACATTGTTTTAAAACGCAGCGTCATTTTTTAAATTAAAAAAGTTGACGATAAACTTTCACAAAACACTTCGAAATACTTTTGTAATCCAACTTTAGGTATTAGTAAACGTTTATAATCTATCAAAATGCTCACGGGGCGATGTGTATTCAATAGCTCCTCGTCTTCAAATCAATGGCTGAAAATGTGCACCTCACAACATCCTGGCTGAGACCGGAAGAAATTGAATCCAGTTAGTTGGATTTACCAACAAAAAAGTCTCTGGAAAATGACGACAATGGCGACATCGTGTGGAATCTGTTGGAATTGCATGCAGGTCCATAATTAATTTTGTGCCCTTTTAACAACTCATGAAAGTGACGCATGGAAATTATTTTTAGCTTTCAGAGAGCAGTTTTTCTTGCGCTTTTCGATGAAACACACGATCTGTTATAGTCACAGCCGTGATTTAACCAGTTTTAGAAACTTCAGAGTGTTTTCTATCCATACATTCTAATCATATGCATATACTATATTCCTGGCATGAGTAGCAGGACACTGAAAAGTTGCGCGATTTTTAACAGAATGTTCGAAAAAGGAGGGGGTAGACTTAAGAGGTTTAAACTGGTGTTTCAGTTCATTAACTGGTGTTTCAGGTCATTCAATGGTGTTTCAGTTCTTTAAATGGTGTTTCAGTTCTTTAACTGGTGTTTCAGTTCTTTAACTGGTGTTTCAGTTCATTAACTGGTGTTTCAGTTCTTTAACTGGTGTTTCAGTTCATTAACTGGTGTTTCAGTTCATTAACTGGTGTTTCAGTTCATTAAATGGTGTTTCAATTCTTTAACTGGTGTTTCAGTTCATTAAATGGTGTTTCAGGTCTTTAACTGGTGTTTCAATTCTTTAACTGGTGTTTCAGTTCATTAACTGGTGTTTCAGTTCATTAACTGGTGTTTCAGTTCTTTAACTGGTGTTTCAGTTCTTTAACTGGTGTTTCAGTTCATTAACTGGTGTTTCAGGTCTTTAACTGGTGTTTCAGTTCTTTAACTGGTGTTTCAGTTCTTTAACTGGTGTTTCAGTTCATTAACTGGTGTTTCAGTTCATTAACTGGTGTTTCAGTTCATTAACTGGTGTTTCAGTTCATTAACTGGTGTTTCAGTTCATTAACTGGTGTTTCAGTTTATTAACTGGTGTTTCAGTTCATTAAATGGTTTTTCAGGTTAACTGGTGTTTCAGGTCTTTAACTGGTGTTTCAGTTCATTAACTGGTGTTTCAGTTCTTTAACTGGTGTTTCAGTTCATTAAATGGTGTTTCAGTTCATTAACTGGTGTTTCAGTTCATTAACTGGTGTTTCAGTTCTTTAACTGGTGTTTCAGTTCATTAACTGGTGTTTCAGTTCTTTAACTGGTGTTTCAGTTTATTAACTGGTGTTTCAGTTCATTAAATGGTTTTTCAGGTTAACTGGTGTTTCAGGTCTTTAACTGGTGTTTCAGTTCATTAACTGGTGTTTCAGTTCTTTAACTGGTGTTTCAGTTCATTAACTGGTGTTTCAGTTCATTAACCTGTGTTTCAGTTCATTAAATGGTTTTTCAGGTTAACTGGTGTTTCAGGTCTTTAACCTGTCTACGATACTGGTTCCCAATTGGGAATCAACCCTCCCACGTGCAGCTGGAACGGTGGCGCATGGAACGCAAAAATATTCTTAAAAATATTTAACCTCCACACATTAACAAGTCCAATAGCTCAAATGAAAGATAAACATCTTGTTCATTTAGCCAGCAAGTCAGATTTCTAAAATGTTTTACGGCGAAAACATAGCACATATATATGTAAAACCACCACCAGACACAGCTCATTTCAATAGCCAAAACATGCAATCAACAAACGCAGGATTAAAAAATAAATCGCTCACTAACCTTTTGAAAATCTTCATCAGATGACAGTAATATGACATATTACACAGTACATATTTTTTTTTTTCAATAATATGCCATTTATATCCATAAATGTCCATTTACAGTGAGTTCACCTTCAGAAATTACTCAAAAACGCCCGCAGGAAATCTATGTAGCGCGGCAAGATAACGTAAAATAGACATCATAAACTTTGACTAAATATACATGTTCTACATATAGTTAGAAAGATACACTGCTTCTTTATGCAACCGCTGTGTTAGATTTATTTTTAACGTTACAGAAATCGCACACTATTCCATATTGTGAGACAGCGCTCAGTTCCAAGCTACATTTCCACGTAATGTTGGAGTCAACAGAAACACAGATTTAAGCATAAATATTCCCTTACCTTCGATGGTCTTCGTTCAGAATGTTCTGGAAGGCTTCATACTTACCCAATACATCGTTTGGTTTCAAGTCTTGCGTCTTTGTATTAGCTACTGCTAATAACATCAGCTGAAATGCACCCAAAACGTCCTCTGGTCCGGATAAGTTGCGCATCAAAACTTCAAAATTACACATTATATGTCGACTAAACAGGTCAAACTAAGTGCAGAAGCAAGCTTTATGATGTTTTAGACGTGCAAAACAAACTTCAATTCAATCGCCCATCGTCTGCCCTTCTCTTCAGTGCTGGAAACAAAGGAATGACTGTGACCAATTCGCGCCCATACGCACAGCCTATTCTCTCGTGGCACGCACTAATTTCACTCCCATAGGGTCAATTCTCGCGCGATTTGAACGGTTTGAAGCTCTAATGAAAGAGGACATCTAGCGGAAGAGATAGAAAGTGTCCCCAGAATCATAGCTGGTTGGGAGGGGTGGGGGCATGACGTCAAAGTTGCTCCAACTTTCATGGCCACAGAAACTAGTTTGGAAGAATGCCTGCCCTGTGAGTTCTGCTATACTTACAGACATAATTCCAACGGTTTTAGAATCTTTAGAGTGTTTTCTATCCAATAATAATTTTTATTTGCATATATTAACAATTTTTGAAAGATTTTTTTTCCAGTTTACTAGGGGTACCCAATCTCTCCAAAGGGGGCGTATATCTGCCATATCCTCAACAGGTTGTTTCAGTTCATTAACTGGTGTTTCAGTTCTTTAACCTGTCTACGATACTGGTTCCCAATTGGGAATCAACCCTCCCACGTGCAGCTGGAACGGTGGCGCATGGAACGCAAAAATATTCTTAAAAATATTTAACCTCCACACATTAACAAGTCCAATAGCTCAAATGAAAGATAAACATCTTGTTCATTTAGCCAGCAAGTCAGATTTCTAAAATGTTTTACGGCGAAAACATAGCACATATATATGTAAAACCACCACCAGACACAGCTCATTTCAATAGCCAAAACATGCAATCAACAAACGCAGGATTAAAAAATAAATCGCTCACTAACCTTTTGAAAATCTTCATCAGATGACAGTAATATGACATATTACACAGTACATATTTTTTTTTTCAATAATATGCCATTTATATCCATAAATGTCCATTTACAGTGAGTTCACCTTCAGAAATTACTCAAAAACGCCCGCAGGAAATCTATGTAGCGCGGCAAGATAACGTAAAATAGACATCATAAACTTTGACTAAATATACATGTTCTACATATAGTTAGAAAGATACACTGCTTCTTTATGCAACCGCTGTGTTAGATTTATTTTTAACGTTACAGAAATCGCACACTATTCCATATTGTGAGACAGCGCTCAGTTCCAAGCTACATTTCCACGTAATGTTGGAGTCAACAGAAACACAGATTTAAGCATAAATATTCCCTTACCTTCGATGGTCTTCGTTCAGAATGTTCTGGAAGGCTTCATACTTACCCAATACATCGTTTGGTTTCAAGTCTTGCGTCTTTGTATTAGCTACTGCTAATAACATCAGCTGAAATGCACCCAAAACGTCCTCTGGTCCGGATAAGTTGCGCATCAAAACTTCAAAATTACACATTATATGTCGACTAAACAGGTCAGAGAGATTAAAGTAGACGGCACGCGTCAAAATGATTGATTGATGACCTTACGTCATTTTGACCTTTGCGTGTCCGAATATGTGCCCCCTCCCCGTCCCCCCTGTTCCTGTGGTCACGTGTTATTTTGTGTTATTTCAGATCTCTATGTCATCCTTTGAAGTATTCCAGTTGATGGATGTCTAGGGGGCTGGTTGAACTGTGGTTGTTGTGTTTGAACTTTTGGACCTGGTATGACCCCCCAGATGTATCGCCCATATGTGTATCTGATGAATCCGGAATGTCCTGGGCATATGCCTTATAAATGTCCAGAACAAGGTTTGTGAACCCCGAACCGTAAACGCATTTTTTTTAAACATGGATTTTGTGATCAGTGGCAAAGCTGTGATGACTGTAGCAACTGAAGCAGGACCGCGTCTGAAACATAGAGAAAGGGCAAAGTATACCGCTGCAATATACGATGCTCCAAAAAAGCGGTTTCTAAATGTGTATAGAACCCAGATACCGCCCGCAACTGCGCTGAAAGATGAAGTGCCGATGTCTAACGGCCAGCAATGGGGGTATCTGTTTGATTATTTGGCCTGTAGCGTGAAGCTCTATACGGTAGCCGAAGGAGAAGAATATACCGCCCAGACATTAGGAGTGGCCTATGGGGTTGAAGACTGGACTGTTTTTCGCCAGGTTTTGTGTCCCGAACTGAGCCGTCTCACCAAGGGTTACAGCGTGTTCACAGGCTACGAGACCCGTTGGGAAGGTACCCCGGACCCCTCTGGAAGAGTATTTCACCGGGTGAAAATACAGAGAAAGAATGGCCTTCCCTGTGGCTGCGTGGAGTTCTATATCAGCACCGAGGAAATCCGCAAACAAAACATCAGGGATGGCGGTTTGGTCGGTGATTTTAGGCTTCGAATGCTTATTCCCTTTAAAAGTTGGCCTTTATTGGAATTGAAAATGTTGGATGTGTTGGACGCTCTGTTTGTACAGAGCCAACAGCGGCAGAGCATTGTTCGGCTAAAGAAGTGCATAATCTATACGAATCCGGAGGATTACGACGCAAAGCAGCCCCAAGAAGGTACATCGTCAGAATGGGCAGTCCCCGAAGAAAACTAGGTAAACTGCGTAGTTAACCACGCCCAGATACCCCCAGGGGCTGGTTCAACAATAAAAGGAGGGTCCTTTAAAACCTACAGTTCTTAACCTACGCATTAACCATGGATATTCCTAACGCATACCAGAACTCCGAAACGTCATGGGAGGCCGACACTAAGGACTGTATACCGCGCAGCCCTACATTCTACTCCCCCCTGGCAAGACCCTCGACACCACCTACATGTACACAGCCTGAGGACGTGTTTGATGGGGTGGTCAGTACTATTTTTGTGGACACCATCAAGGCCTCTGTAGCCACGCTTTTAGACGTGGTGATTGGAGAATATATACGAGAAAAATGCATCGGTTGTGAGATTAATCACCCCAGCCAGCGCCGGCATCCCTGCCTATACGACCCCCCAAGATACTACTTCTTCAACAATTTTGAGGCGCTGGTGAAAAGACTTTGGTCCTGCCGGTTAATACCATCGCTGGTCAGAGCCCTGGAGGCTATGGGCCTTGTGCCGTCTATCCCCAGAGTTTACGGGGTAACCGAGGCATTCCTACACGAACTGAAGGAGGCGATTCACATCCACGAGAAACTCAAAGAAATCCGACACACCCTGGTGGACGATAACAAATACAGGGAGGCTGTGGTGGCTGACGTGATGACTTTCTGGCTCAATAAACCCCAAGAGACCGAGTGACATTTTTGTTATTTAGATGTAGAGCAATGGGTAACTATGTGTATACGAGGTTAGATAGATTAAACACATTTTTTCTTTTGAGAGAACTTACAATTGTTATGCATCAAATTATTGAAAATAAAGTGAACAATGTATCGTTCTACACAACCCACAATTCCGGGACTAATGTAGAGAGGGTGTTGAAAATGGAACAAATCATGAATCAGGTACGACATGCGGGCGAGTATCTACAATGGACACAAATGGTAACCCGGCTTGGTGGTGATTCTGAAGAACTAGAAACAACCCTGTCTAAGATTTTACTTTATCTGTTTGAAAAGCCATTTAATTGTAACATGTATCATATTTGTTGTTTATATACTTTTATAGCGGATGTGTGTGTTGTAAAAATTCAGCGAAACAAACCTGTTAATCTCAACCAAATATACCGGGTTTTGCATGATGCGGTCATTGAGAAAGCGGGGACATGTATCCTGCAACGAATTCTGAATTGTCTGTATGCGTAAGACATGTTTTCATGAAAATAAAAACCCCCAAAATGAAATTGAACTGTTGTCGTTATTTGAAAGTGGCTCATTAACGTTATTGTACCTCAGAGAGGCAAGAAGGATGGCAGAGCAGATGTTGAAAAACATTTACTATAATCCCGCTAACCCGGGGGCTTATGGGGGTAAGGAACGTTTACAGAGAGCTATAGCCGAAGAAACAGGTAGCCGGTTAAGCGATGCTAAAGTAAACGAGTGGCTATCAGAGCAGGATGCACACACTCTGCATAAACCCGTAAGAAAACATTTTCCCAGAAATAGAGTTTTTTCTACCCAACCAATGTCCCAATTTCAGGCTGATCTATGTGACATGCAGGCCCTTGCAGATAAAAATGAGGGAAATCGCTACATGCTAACGGTTATAGATATTTTCTCTAAAATAGCTTTTGTCAGGGTCTTAAAAAATAAGGGGGGTGCAGAAGTGACCAGGGCCTTTGAATCTATCTTGAAGGAAGGAGGCGCCCCGAAGAAAGTGCAGACTGATGGCGGAAAAGAATTTTTTAATAAGACTTTTCAGAAACTCATGAAAAAGCACAATATAGTACATTTTGCTACTGGCTCAGATTTGAAAGCTTCCGTTGTTGAACGCTTTAACAGAACTCTGAAGGAGCGCATGTGGCGCTATTTTACAGCGCACAACACGCATAGATATATCGATATAGTTCAAGATTTAGTAATGGGGTATAACAATAGTTATCATAAGAGTATAAGGATGAAACCCTCAGAGGTCTCTTCGGAAAACTCTTTTCAAGTCTTTAAAAATCTGTATGGTTTGCTCCCCCTTCGCCGTAAGAGAAAAATTAATTTTAAATTCGCTGTGGGGGACTTGGTTCGCATATCCAAGTTGAGGGGTGTTTTCGATAAAAGATACATGCAAGGATACAGTGCCGAGCTTTTCACGATTACAGAATGTCTGCCGCGCATACCCCCGGTCTACACATTAAAAGATTATGACGGGGAAATTATAGAGGGATCTTTTTATGAGAAGGAATTACAGAAGGTACAGGTGGGTAAAGACAAAGTGTTCCACGTGGAGGAGATTCTAGCTCAAAAGAGAGAAAAGGGTCAAAAATGGGTGTTGGTCCGCTGGAAAAACTGGCCCCAAAAATTCAACAGCTGGGTATTAGAGCAGGATGTGGTGGAGGCCTCGGGGTTAATTTAAACCCCCAGGCATGATAAAATACAGCCTCATTCGTGTGTACACCGGAGTGCATAATGGAACACAGCGGCTTCTACCTGACTCTCCCCAGTAATGCGTCCGCACATATATATCGTAATAATCAGAGTTCGAATTATACAACCAATTTTCCAAAGCCTATAGAGTTATCCGAGGCCTGGGAAGTAGGTCTCAGCGAGATTACATACCCCCATAGTTGGTATAATATCAAGGATAAGGACCGGGATTTTTATTTCAAAAAGTTATCGGAACCTGCAAAACATATTAAGGTTAAAAAAGGGTTCTATAGAACCGTAGACAGGCTCGTCTCCGAGTTGAATGAACGCCTATCGCAGAACAGGATGGAAATATTCCTGTTGTACAACCCTATACATAAACGTGTACAAATCTCAGGAGATGCTTCCGGGGGGATAAAGACCGGCGGTAATTTAGCATACATTTTGGGGATGGGTCCCGATAAATGGACGTATGTGACCGATAAATTATTCCCATTCCCCGCGGATATACATGCAGGATTTTACAACATATTTGTGTATACCGACATCATATCCTATCAAAGGGTCGGAGACAGCTGTGTGCCACTCCTGAGAACGGTTCATATAGACGGAAAGGATGGGGACATAGTCACTGTCACCTACGACAAGCCACACTACGTACCTGTAAGCAAGAAATATATTGAAAACATTCTTGTTGAGCTTAAAACGGATCAGAACGAAAACATTGAATTTACTTATGGTAAAACGATTGTAAAAATCCACTTTAGACCCACCAAAACCTCTCTACATATATAAGTATTATATATTTTATATAAGACATTTAAATTAAAATTATGGAACACCGACATCTCGACCCTAACCGGTATGTCTCATACTATGTTGATCAGGTGGGTAATGGGTTACCCGGCTATTATGGTTCCCCCACCATGTATGGTTCGGGGATAGGAGGTATATTTCGTAACCTCTTTAGGATGGTTTTACCGTTTATGAAGAGAGGCCTCAGCATAGCCAAACCGCATTTAAAATCAGCAGCAAAAAATATAGTAAGTGAGGTTGTAGCCAATGCTATGACCCGAAGGGCGTCACCAGATGTCGAGAGTCAAGAAGGCTCAGGGTTGATGATGTTGTCTCGAAGAACGAAAAAGAGGCCTCCGGGTATAAGGCGCAGGCCTGCGCCTAAAAAACGGAGGTTAACGGTTGAAAGAAACTCAGTTAGTCAAAGACGGGGTAAAGTGAGGAGGTCTGGACCAAAAACGGTAAAAAGAATACTCGGAAGTATTTTCTAAAAGAACAAGCAACATGGCTCTTTTACACCGCATGTCCTCTGAAGCTATAAAGACAGAGCTCGATCTTTTCACGGCCCCCTTAACCCAACATTCAGTAGAGAGGTCCAGTTATGTGGAGATAGCCCCACTCTCTGCCATTACAGACAACGGGCCCATAGAGTTTTTTATACCAGGCCACGGTGACAACTATCTGGACCTCAACAACACCTTGGTGCATATGCGTCTAAAAGTAACCAAAAGAGACGGTACTGATATTGCAAACGATGCCAAAGTGAGTCTCATTAATTACCCCGTGGCCACCATCTTCTCCCAAGTGGATGTGACTTTGGGGGAACGTCTAATCAGTCAAAGCAGTGCCACATACCCATACCGGGCCATCATGGAATGTTTACTCAACTACTCGGAAGACACGCTCAAGACCCAATTCAGCGCAGGGCTGTTTAGCAAGGATACTGCAGGAGCCTCTATGGAATCGTCAGACCCATCCACCGGTGCAAATAAAGGACTGGAGGCACGGGCTCGCTACTGTGCAGAATCTCGAGAGTTTCATCTGCTAGGCCCTATACACTCTGACATTTTCTTTCAAGAACGTTTACTCTTAAATGCGGTTGATTTAAGACTAAAATTAACCAGGGCCAAGGATGAGTTTTGCCTAATGTCTGCAACGGACGGGGACTTTAGCTTAAAAGTGTTGGGGGCCACGCTTTTTATTAAAAAAGTGTCTGTATCTCCGGCCGTTCGTCTGGGTCACTCACAGGCTTTGATGAAAGGAAATGCCCTTTACCCTCTCCAAAGAATTACCATGAAAACCTTTAGCATACCTGTGGGCAGCAGAATCTGCAGTCAAGAAAACCTATTTCTAGGGCCTTTACCGCGATATGTGGTTATAGGTTTGGTTGATCACGCCTCCAATACAGGCAGCTTAAATAAAAACCCATTTAATTTTCAACACTTCAATGCAGAGTATGTAGCTCTGTGTCAGGACGGACGTCAGGTCCCTGCTAAGGCTTTCCAACCGCAATTTAATAACAACATATCTGTGCGAGAATTTTACAATCTATTCCTGGCTACCGGGAGGCATCTAAAAGATCTCTCTTTACCTATTGACAGAAATGATTTTGCAGAGGGTTACACAATGTATGCTTTCAATTTATCCCCTGATGATGACACCTCGGGAAATCTTTCGGTGGTGTCCCAAGGTAACCTCAGGCTGGAGATGCGTTTCCGTACACCTTTAGCCTGTACCGTTAGCATGATTGTTTATGCCTGCTCTGATTCAATCTTGGAGGTGAATAGCCGAAGACAGGTTTTAGTAGATTATTATTAAGGATCGTTGAGCAAAGACATGAATACCCAAGAGTTGGAAGGGCTCATGAGCCGACTGATTGGAAAACAATTTTGCGGCGTGTTGGCTTGTGATGAATTACCTATGGAGAAATGGATGGTGCGGCCTGCCATGTTTATTGTCAATACCCATCCTAAACACATGCCGGGTGAACATTGGCTAGCTGTGACATTAGAAGCGGAAGGAGGAAGAAAAATCTCAACTTTTTTTGATTCCTATGGCTTTCCCCCGGGTTTTTCACATTTCCCTAAATCTATTAAAGAATTTTTGACCAAAAACGGCTCAAAGATATACTACAACACCAAACAGGTGCAAGATAACCTTTCCACAACATGCGGTCACCACTGTGTATTCTATCTATGCCAAAGAGCCCGGGGAGTTTCTTTTGAAGATGTTATGTCTCTTTATAAGGATGATTTAAGAAGTAATGATAAAGTTGTAGCTTGTTTTGTTAGAAAATATCAAAAGTGTTCAAATGTGTATCATTTAAGAACGTGTAATCAAGGCGTATGCTCACGCCAAATGTTTCAAGAATGCCACAAATGTTAAATTGCTTATTTTTTCAAATAAAATTTATTGAATTTAATCATAGTCATTCAAAAGTCATTCAAAAGTCTAACCACCCAGAGAGATCGGGATTAGGGAAAGGTCCGGAGGCGTTCAGGGGGGTAAATGGGTTATCGTCATTCATTTCATAAGGATGCGAGGGTTTTGGGTCGTCTTTAGGGGTGCTGTATTTCGTTGAAGGTGTGTGTTTTAAAGAGTGAATCTGTTGACGAGTCTTATAGTTGGGTACACCCGAGAGGGGTATGTTGAGGATGGCCAGGGCCTTAAGAAACTGAAGCCATCCTGGAGGTCTTCTGTCATCAGCAACCTTGTGGGCAGATGTGGTACTTTTAAGCAAGTCCAGCATATGGGAACCTTTGACAAGCGAGCCCTGAAGGATAAACTCTCCTTTGTCGTTCCAAGTAGCTGCCCCCTTTGAGTCTTTTAGCTTGTTCATAATGTAGCTAACATTTTTCCTGTTACGTGCCGGAACATGGGCTAACATGTCATGCATAACTTTATCTTCAACAGGTGTTTGAGCTTCAGACGGTAAGCTCACAGGTACCGGCATTACAGGGGCGTGGCTCTCGCTAGGCTCGTCATCTTTTAAAGGGTCCTGTAGGGAAATAGTTAAATGGCCTGTCTCTCTCTCCCCTTGTTTCACCAAGGACAAATACCTTTGCAAGAGGTTTGTGTATTTTTGGACCTTATCATAGGGGTTCAAGCCTTTTTGATTCAAAATATCCTTCATGGCCGTATCCAAATCATTTTCCGCTGTTTGTCTGATATTTTCGGGACCCTGCACTTGTTTTTTAAGTCTATCCAACTCTTGTTGTGGCACCAGATACATTTTATTGGCCATCACCCTATGTGTTCAACCCCCACGTCGGGCTGCAATAAGGCTGGTGATGAAGGGCACGGCTATACTTAGTAAAGGTAGAAGAAAACCCCCAGACTGTTGTATGCTATGTCGTTTCTTTTGAAGACTGACCCTTTTATTGGCAAAGAGCTTGATCGCGGTCTTTTGTCTCTTTAATTTTTTCAATTGTGTCAGGGTGAGTGGAATGCGTCCTTTGAGAAGATTCAAAGCAATCTCACATAGGGATAATATTAGATCTGAAGAACAGTGACCCAAGATGGCCTTCCGTTCATTAGATGTAGCCCCAACTAGGCTTCTCAAGAGGGGCAAGTTTCTTTTTAAACGCAGAGACATAGCGGTTACTTTTTAGGTGTGTACGCAGCCGGCCACTCCCACGGAAACAGACCTGTTCGTAGCCTAAGGTGTTCTGGAGTATTTGCTTTTAAATCCACGATTAAATAAGAAAATGGCGCTTTGGTAGCGTCCTCGTAGCTCTCCATAAAGTAGGATTTCCTTCCCGGGTACATCTGCTGAGCTAGAGTGTTAATTTGTAGTTTGTCTCTAGGATTTTTGAACAAAACCATGTAATTGGCGTTCAAACTGATGGTGCGGCTATTTTTACCTTGGTGAAACACATTCTGCACCAAGTAAAGCACAGACAGGTTTCTATGATGAGTATATTGGGTAAATGCTCGGGCAATTTCAGGATGTTCGCTACCTGCAAATAGCATATCGTCCAAAACCAGCAGATTGTTTTTATGAGGAGGTAAAAGTTCATCATCAGACAGGGAATCAGGTATTCCTTCAACAAACTTGATTTTTATTGTCTTCAACAATTCATCATACAGAGGTTGATAACAAGAATAACACCACACAACATTATCAGGCTTTTGAGATAACACATGTTCAGAATTCTCTAAAATACTTTTTACAAAACAAGTTTTACCACTATTCGAAGGCCCTGCGATTAAGGCCGAAAATGGTAGTTGCAACCGGGGGTCAAAACCTTCTACAGCAGTCATTATATCTTAAGCTTTAAGACACCCTGTAGCTTGTAGCATAAGTCTGTAGCCAAAGGGACAATGTGGTCCAGTCAGGCAAAAAAGCAGTCTCTCGTCATAGACAACCCTGAAGCTTTTAGTAAGTGGGGGCCTTCCTCCGATGGAAGCCCTTTTTTAGACCTAACAATCTTTTTGTAGGAGCTCAAAATCTCCAAGTCACTATTCCTGTCATTTAGGCACCCCTCGACCAAGCGTGTGACTGATTCAAAGTTTTACACGCGGGGCATTTTCATAGTTTTGAGTCACGCCTGACACACTGCTGCATGTAGCATAAGTCAGTAGCCATAGGGCAATGTGGTCCCGTCAGGCAAAAGCCGTCTCTTGTCATAGACAACCCTGAATCTTTTAGTGAGTGGGGCATTCCTCAGATGGAAGCCCTTTTTATCTCTAACAATCTTTTTGTAGGAGCTCAAAATCTCCAAGTCACTATTCCTGTCATTTAGGAACCCCTCGACCAAGCGTGTGATTGATTCCAAGTTTACACGCGGGGCATTTTCATAGTTTTGAGTCACGCCTTTGGCTTTCAAAACCACGTGATTGTCCTTAGTTCTAAAAGCATAGCTTTTAGGACCACAGGAGGACCATTCGGTGATATGGTCACCCTCTGCGAGTTCACTCGTTAAGCCACCCAGATAGTTGCTGAGTGGGGGGATCCAATCCCCCGGTTTGCTTACATAGACCACAGAGTCTGTGTCGTGGTAAAGAACCCGCCTCTGAAGCTGCTCCATGAGCTTGTACAGTTCAAGTCGGCCATAGGCCGTGGTAAATGCTGCAAGAAACACATTTACATTACCCGGAGGTAGAACCCACTTCTTGTTACGTCGCCATTGCACCAAGGCAATGTCTTGACTCAAGAATGAAAAATGTGAAATTTCGTATTGGTCCGAAAAAACAAATTCCAAAAATTCTTCCGGGTCTTTAATAATCGACGTTGTTAGCATATTACACCTCTGCGCTAATTTGCCCCAAAGCGAGTTTAAGTACAATTTCGACACATTTCGTTTGGTTTTGTTGACCTCTATTCTGTCAGGGTCAAGAAGGATGCCTTCTCTGTCGTGATAGTCTTGAATGTACCTGTCTTTACTCTCTTGATCTGTGACCGATGCAGGATAGCCTGAAGCCATTTGCTTACATCTCAAGAAGGTTTTGATGTACTCTTTAAAAAGAGTGTCTGATTTCTTGGTAAAGTTCCATACTTCAAAGATTTTGGCCACACGATACCCCATCTCTAAAGCCTTAGAGAATTCAACTGTGACCCACACCCCTGTCAGGGCTCTTTCTTGATCTGAGTGATCACATGGGGTTTGCTGTATGTTTTCACTGCATGTGCGACAAAGGGGAAAGAAAAGTTTTCCTTGAGGGCCCCTGTAAGGCAACACAGGTATAAACAAACCCCTAGGAGGGTAGACTGTTGCTTTGATCAGACCAAAATAGTTTTGGGGTAAGTCAAAATCCCGATGAATAATTTCTGGATGCCCTATAGGATAGCATGAGGAACTCATTACATGAGGATAAAGGGATGTAAAATCTACATAGCCTATTGTCTCGTCGGGTTGCGCTACATACCGCAATGTCAAAGCATTGGTACGGCCGCCATACAAGGCCTGGCGCGGTTCCAGGGGCTCGGGGGTTTCAAAGCTGGAAAGGAAGGCTTGAACATTAGGATCAGACTTTTTGAGGGCTGTCCATTCGTGCTCCCACAAAACAACCACTTTTAGACCGTAAGTAGCCTGTAAAGAATCAACTTTGTCTTGAAACTCTTGGTACATTTCCCCAAAAGTCTTTTGGGTTAGGACACACAGGGTCTGGGGCACAAAGCAAGATTTGCAACCATGGAAGAAACAACCGTTGTACTCATACGCGGTCTCAACCCCGTCAATCTGTGTGTAGCCATCTACATGGTAAGAGCCAAATGCCTTCTCCCCTAGATTCAAAGCATGTTGAATAAAAATGTCTTTATCCTGGGCCATATACTCTAACCATTGAATGGACCCACTAGAGTATGACTTGAATTGGCGTCGGTAGTTGTCAGGCGAGGGAATGGCTATTGAAGCGGGCGGCAAATAGTGTGTACGATAGGTTTTCATGCATGCCGATGCAATAGTTGTACAACTCCAGGGGTCAATACCTGCATCTTTGATTACCTCTTCTCTGAATCTGAGGCATCCTTCACGAAGTATAACCACATCATTGTCACAGTATGATTCCATCTCTTTATGGAAATCAAAGGTGCCATGTCTTACTGTCTCGTACCACGTCATGAATCTCTCACGCTCTTTGGGAGACATTTGATCACACCCGTACATTTCAGGGCTGGGATATGCTCCGACATAATGTAGATTCTCATCAGATGTGAAGAAGTGGGGGAACCAACCTTTCACAGAGTTTTCAAAACCCAAGGCCTCTGGCATTTGAGCCAATCGCATGGGTAAGAAGCTTAGACTGTCAATGTATCTCTGGTTGAAGGCTGGGTCTACAAAACACAAGATTTTACTACCTTGAGCTATGACCCAGGGTGCCACGCCTTGCTGTATCAAGGGATTCAGAAGCAGGTAAGAATCGTAGGCTCTAGCATTGTGGGCTATAAACGTGAAGTTTCTGTACTGTGGCTTTCTAAAATGTTTTAGAAAGAGTAGTGCACAATTGGATCCTTCTGCAGACCACTTTTCCCCCTTGAATGTCATGGTAGATACAAAAATAGGCAAATGATCCCCCGATTGCTGATTTGTCTCAAAATCATAGAACACATATTTCTCTGAATGTTCATCTTCAGCCAAGGGTTGAATATAACACTCGTGTGGCACTTCTTGAACCACTTCAGCGTCTCTGCTTTTCAAAGGCCCTTTACAGATTGGACAATGAATGATTCCACACACATGTGGTTTAGGGCTATCTATTTTAAGGTTGTAATTGCAATGACATTTTGGGCATTTCTTGTTAATGGCACAAATGCTTACAGATTTACAGGCCTTAGGGTGCCATGTTTCAATTTTGTGTTTAGCGTAACAGTAGGTCGAACGACATGTGCGGTGGCAATCAGCACAGGGTGTCAAGTTTAAGGGTTGCATTGGGCACTCTGCATCTTGACATACAGAACAGTTATAACGGCACGAGTGCCCCCCCTTTCGGGTGTAGCCGGTATGGCATGATGGACACACATAGGGGGTCCCGAGGAACGCCGTGATGTTGGTAATGGCGTAGTAATGTTCGTTTTGCACATAAAAATACAGAATCTGCGGGTGCGGTTGGGGGGTGTTTTGGAACTTCAAGAGAGATGCATTAGCTCTACTGTGGTACAAAACCACAATCTTGATATTCAGAAGGTTTTCAAATTTGAATATGTCGGAAAAAGCAACCCCCTCGTGTATACCGAGACCCACCCCCGTTTGGATCTCTCTAGCCTTTTGCAATGCCGTCAGATCAGTACATCCTGGGTTAAGTAAATGCGCTAGGCCTATTGCAAAACATAGCTTATTATCGGGATTGTGAACGTTTATGAGGTAGGCCCTTTTATTGCTTAGGATTTCCGATTGCATTAGGCTATCAAGCTTCCTTCTCTGCCCACCACCCCCCTGGGGTTGACGTATTATTTGAACTACAAGCTCGAGGGTTCGATCGGCTATGATGGCAAAATTTGACTGAACAAGTCGTTCTAGCAGCGCGGTAAATTGTTCAAGATCTGCTTCGCCATTGGGTAAAATAAGAGATACTGTGTTATGCAGGCTATCTCCACAAAGTTCCAACTGTAGAACATCCCGTGGTTCGCCATAATCTCTAGCCGTCTCTAACAGATCGTTCAGAGTGTCCGTTATCATCATGTAAAACAACGCATAGTCAAGATTCTGATTCACCCATAGGAAATTGAAAAACTGTCGAATCTCTGTATTGTTGAATTTATTCCGGTACACAACCCGGACACGTCTATCAAGACCATCTCCCGCCAGATGTATTAGACAATTTTCCAATTCCCCAAAAACATCTTGTGGCGTTTCAGACTCTACGGACCTGGGCGATATTGGTTGGTCTATCTCTGTTGGGGTTGCCGGGGCCGAAAATGTCTGACTCTCGTTCAGACGATTAATTAAGATTATGAGGGCTTCGGGAATCTGTGATAACAGGTTTTCATCGGGCCCCCCTGACTCGTTCATGCGATTAATCATTTCTAGGAGTTCGGCTGGAATCTGGGATAATATGCTTTCATCGCACACCCCAGACTCGTTCATACGTGTAATAACTTCTAAGAGTTCTGGCGGGATCTGCGCTAAGAGGCTTTCAACTGTCGCACCTTGTTTCTGTAGTTCGGCCATTTGGATAATTAAGGATGTGCGTTTTTGGGTCTTTTCGGGAATGATTGGTGGTTACATGTATGATTTTAGCGTCTGTATTTGCGTTTTTTAATGGGTTTGCTGTTTAACATGCGGGGAATTGTTCTATGCCAGAATAACATATCGTCTCTGTACTGTCTCTCAATTAAATCACCCACTCGTTTGTATAGCAAAACATTCCTTGATTTCAAAGCCCTGGAAAATAATGTGAAAAACCTTTCTTGTTCTACTGCAGGTACTGATGCCGTAGAATTGACGGGGTCGATAAGGTTGGCCGCATCACAGAAAAGCTGGTCGTCAACATCTGAAATGTCATTAAAAACAGGTCTATCGGTTGTTTCATCGGGAATGTTCGGGGCGCCGGAATCCCCCAGCTCTAGGTGTATGTGTCCGTCTGTGCCGTTTTTCGCCGGGGCTGAGTCTGAATGAAAATAATACATACAAAATTACTTTATTAAATATAAAATATGTTAGATACATAAAATGTCAAATACATTTCAGGTCTAATAATATATATATATTAACAATACATCGTTAAAATACCTAGGCTTTTTTGGCGCTTGTTCTGACGAATTGCTGATACCGAGGGCTCTGGGCTTTTTTCAGCTAGCGTTCCCGATTCTGCAGGGTCTGTCTCCGGGCAGTCTGAAAAAACATTATTTGTCCTTGTTTTAACATATTCTATCAAAAGAGGTATAACTAATAAAAAGACGTATAACACATAACATAAACGTATAATGGTCTCATACCATGTCCTTGGAGCGCCTGCTCGCGAAGCCTCAAGTTCCCGGCCCAGCCGTACTTTTCGGGTGGGGTTGAATCTGAGCAATGTACTTGGGCCACAGTTGTGCGTTGCCTGTTGGGGTCTGGAATATGTCGTGAGGGGGTGGACGTTCCCGGTGAGTTTGAAAAAACGCGCGTACAGAACGGTAGAATTGCATCCATGTCACTCGTGTCCGCTGTCCATAACGAATCCTTTATCATTCTTGGCGGTATGTCGACTGTAAATACATAAAATCGTTTTTAAAATAGTACACACTATTTTTTATATATAAATATTCTTGGGTATGTGTTTAATTGTAAGGACTTACAACGAAAAAAGTCTGATGGCGACTGACTGCCTGATTTTTGAGAGTGTGTATCCCCCTCATGTTGTTCCAGATCAGGTAAACCGTGTAAAAGCTGCGTAAAGGTTTGGGACTCTAGCCACCGTTAGACAATATTAACCGTTATACGATATATATACACTTTTTAACACATATTGGCCTTTGGTCTGAAATACCCAAATAACTCGGGGGTTTGTTATTACAATAATATTCAAACAAATCTTAAACTATATTTCTCATTTACTCACCTCCAGAAATATCCATTAGGAGGGCTTTACAGCCTATGCTATCTGTCCTGGCAGTTAAATATTCGGGCCTTTGGGTTTGCGCTAAAGCCGTGCTAAACTTGTTAAAAATAGACGTTCTGTCCCTAACTTGTTAAAGTACGGAATGAGTTTCGAGAGATAGCCTGTATGCTACCAACTGTATGTTTGCTTTAGACCAAAAGGCTGTGAATTCAAAGAACCGTTCTGTCATGCGTTTTGTTTGGGGGGTCCTGGGGGGGCGTTGATTAGATATCCTGGTTTAACCCCGGGCGGTCGGCCGATACCTTGACAGGCCATATGCTGGATAGTTCAAACTTTGGGATTTCAAACGATTCTCTACAGATGGGACCCCATGTTGAACCCACACAAACAAACCCTTTGTTTTTTGAAACGCACACACACACTCCTGCTGCTCCTTCACACGCACACTCATGCACGCACCCTGATTTTCAATGTCTTTTTCTTCGCGACCGAGTTGGCTGAAGATGTGAAATACCGTTTCACATAGTTACGGGTGAGATACAGTTTTTAAAACTCCTTTTATTGAATTCCTAAATATTTAACACATACATTTTAACACACTTTATAATTCAACATGTTTTACTATTTCTTACAAATATAGGGTCCGTTTAGCCCTGACCATTATCCGTTTCCAACTCCCCGTCGCAAAGTCTTTTGCCCGCTCCATCGAAGCTCTGGCCGTTTTCACTCCAGGGATAGATCCGCCTTCTGCCTTGTGGGTCTTGGGAATGTCTCAACGATAACCGAGGCCATCGCCGTAATTGTTCCCGATTTTCGAAAAGACTGTCCAGCTTATTCATCAGTGTTCTGAAAATATGGTAATCGCGCCATTTAAAACTGAACATTATTTGGAAAAAATTTACATCCTTGCATGCTTTGGAAGATACATGTGATCTGACCGTTTTCGAAGCATTTGCACTATCAAATTGTTCACATGCTAAAATTGTCACTCTGGAGTCCGGGGTATACGCCATTGACGCGATTCTTATGGCCATTATATCACTTCGGCCACAGACCTGTTCTTCCAACGCATATCCGGGCAGCCTTGAAACACTTAGGGCGCGCTCCATTTGACACAGCGCTAGTCTTATTTTAAGCCATTCTCTCATCCTTAGCGCTGGAGAAAAACTCTCGGGTTCTGCCCGATAAAAGGGTTGGGACACGCTGTCTGTGAATATCTTAACCGTAGATTCCTCCGGGCTAAAGATGTAAGACATATGCCCGTCGCTTGTACACAAAAAGCCCTTAAAACATTCGGGAGCCTCACGCAAAACATCCTCCAGGCTTTTGTCGTTGGATTCTTGACATGAGCTGCAAAGCACACCGATAATTGCCCTTGTAGACATATTTTAGATGTTTAATATTCAAGTCTTTATTTTAAAAATTGCTTGTTCTGGACATTTATAAGGCATATGCCCAGGACATTCCGGATTCATCAGATACACATATGGGCGATACATCTGGGGGGTCATACCAGGTCCAAAAGTTCAAACACAACAACCACAGTTCAACCAGCCCCCTAGACATCCATCAACTGGAATACTTCAAAGGATGACATAGAGATCTGAAATAACACAAAATAACACGTGACCACGGGAACAGGGGGGACGGGGAGGGGGCACATATTCGGACACGCAAAGGTCAAAATGACGTAAGGTCATCAATCAATCATTTTGACGCGTGCCGTCTACTTTAATCTCTCTCAGGTCAAACTAAGTGCAGAAGCAAGCTTTATGATGTTTTAGACGTGCAAAACAAACTTCAATTCAATCGCCCATCGTCTGCCCTTCTCTTCAGTGCTGGAAACAAAGGAATGACTGTGACCAATTCGCGCCCATACGCACAGCCTATTCTCTCGTGGCACGCACTAATTTCACTCCCATAGGGTCAATTCTCGCGCGATTTGAACGGTTTGAAGCTCTAATGAAAGAGGACATCTAGCGGAAGAGATAGAAAGTGTCCCCAGAATCATAGCTGGTTGGGAAGGGTGGGGGCATGACGTCAAAGTTGCTCCAACTTTCATGGCCACAGAAACTAGTTTGGAAGAATGCCTGCCCTGTGAGTTCTGCTATACTTACAGACATAATTCCAACGGTTTTAGAATCTTTAGAGTGTTTTCTATCCAATAATAATTTTTATTTGCATATATTAACAATTTTTGAAAGATTTTTTTTCCAGTTTACTAGGGGTACCCAATCTCTCCAAAGGGGGCGTATATCTGCCATATCCTCAACAGGTTGTTTCAGTTCATTAACTGGTGTTTCAGTTCTTTAACCTGTCTACGATACTGGTTCCCAATTGGGAATCAACCCTCCCACGTGCAGCTGGAACGGTGGCGCATGGAACGCAAAAATATTCTTAAAAATATTTAACCTCCACACATTAACAAGTCCAATAGCTCAAATGAAAGATAAACATCTTGTTCATTTAGCCAGCAAGTCAGATTTCTAAAATGTTTTACGGCGAAAACATAGCACATATATATGTAAAACCACCACCAGACACAGCTCATTTCAATAGCCAAAACATGCAATCAACAAACGCAGGATTAAAAAATAAATCGCTCACTAACCTTTTGAAAATCTTCATCAGATGACAGTAATATGACATATTACACAGTACATATTTTTTTTTTCAATAATATGCCATTTATATCCATAAATGTCCATTTACAGTGAGTTCACCTTCAGAAATTACTCAAAAACGCCCGCAGGAAATCTATGTAGCGCGGCAAGATAACGTAAAATAGACATCATAAACTTTGACTAAATATACATGTTCTACATATAGTTAGAAAGATACACTGCTTCTTTATGCAACCGCTGTGTTAGATTTATTTTTAACGTTACAGAAATCGCACACTATTCCATATTGTGAGACAGCGCTCAGTTCCAAGCTACATTTCCACGTAATGTTGGAGTCAACAGAAACACAGATTTAAGCATAAATATTCCCTTACCTTCGATGGTCTTCGTTCAGAATGTTCTGGAAGGCTTCATACTTACCCAATACATCGTTTGGTTTCAAGTCTTGCGTCTTTGTATTAGCTACTGCTAATAACATCAGCTGAAATGCACCCAAAACGTCCTCTGGTCCGGATAAGTTGCGCATCAAAACTTCAAAATTACACATTATATGTCGACTAAACAGGTCAAACTAAGTGCAGAAGCAAGCTTTATGATGTTTTAGACGTGCAAAACAAACTTCAATTCAATCGCCCATCGTCTGCCCTTCTCTTCAGTGCTGGAAACAAAGGAATGACTGTGACCAATTCGCGCCCATACGCACAGCCTATTCTCTCGTGGCACGCACTAATTTCACTCCCATAGGGTCAATTCTCGCGCGATTTGAACGGTTTGAAGCTCTAATGAAAGAGGACATCTAGCGGAAGAGATAGAAAGTGTCCCCAGAATCATAGCTGGTTGGGAAGGGTGGGGGCATGACGTCAAAGTTGCTCCAACTTTCATGGCCACAGAAACTAGTTTGGAAGAATGCCTGCCCTGTGAGTTCTGCTATACTTACAGACATAATTCCAACGGTTTTAGAATCTTTAGAGTGTTTTCTATCCAATAATAATTTTTATTTGCATATATTAACAATTTTTGAAAGATTTTTTTTCCAGTTTACTAGGGGTACCCAATCTCTCCAAAGGGGGCGTATGTCTGCCATATCCTCAACAGGTTTTAACTGGTGTTTCAGTTCATTAACTGGTGTTTCAGTTCATTAACTGGTGTTTCAGTTTAACTGGTGTTTCAGTTCATTAACTGGTGTTTCAGTTCATTAACTGGTGTTTCAGTTCATTAACTGGTGTTTCAGTTCATTAACTGGTGTTTCAGTTCATTAAATGGTTTTTCAGGTTAACTGGTGTTTCAGGTCTTTAACTGGTGTTTCAGGTCTTTAACTGGTGTTTCAGTTCTTTAACTGGTGTTTCAGTTTAACTGGTGTTTCAATTCATTAACTGGTGTTTCGGTTCATTAACTGGTGTTTCAATTCATTAACTGCTGTTTCAGTTCATTAACTGCTGTTTCAGTTTAACTGGTGTTTCAGTTTAACTGGTGTTTCAGTTTAACTGGTGTTTCAGTTCATTAACTGCTGTTTCAGTTCAACAACTGGTGTTTCCGTTTTCCGTTAAAATTGGTGTCTGTCTTTGTGTTGGATGTTTTATTTACAACAACAAGGATAAATTACTTATTTTATTTATAGACAAACCAGAAATGACAGCTGGTGTTTATTTGTTGTGTTAGAAAAGTTATTTCCATGGTGTTAGAAACAGTGTGGATCTAGAGCCTGCCTGCTGAACAAGGCCCTGGCCTAATAACTGGCAGCTTCGTCAGTCGCCAGCATGGAGAATGTTATTCATTATTCATGCTCATTAAATTCTGGGCTTCATATGAACAGCGACTGCCAGCTTGATGCCAAACTGTGTTGGTTTTATGATGTTCCCACTTGAGACCCGGGGATTTAAATCCAGAACACCACTTCTGAATAACCAGCAGACAAACACAGAATCATTCTGCTTCCAGTTTCATTTGATCACATTTGACAAAATACACCTCTATTCTTTCCTTGAATAGGATTTGGAATTAATAAAACTGGCAGTGAGTTCTGTCTCTGTGTGAAAGGGATTTAGGGGAAATGGATCTGCTGTAATGTGTCATTCACATTTCTCTGTAATTCCTCCATACACCGTAGCTCATTGGTTGTTTCTCTAGAAAACGGCACTTGTCAACATACCCACTTTGTGAAATAGACCTCTGCTCCAACGTGCTAACATCCACCAGGTATTGCATCATATCCTATTCAACCCTCTCCTTCACACACATCTACTACAGCACTTAAATGGGCATCAGACCTGCCAGATTCTATGTAGAAATTTGGAAAACAAACCAAACTGAACCTGCCTTCACTTTAGCTACAGCAGACCAGTCCTTTGTTAGAGGAACACTTGGAAAACTAACCAAACTGAATCTGCCTTCACTTTAGCTACAGCAGACCAGTCCTTTGTTAGAGGAACACTTGGACTGTCATCCTCCAGACGTGTTAATACTCTGTGATGTCAGTACTAGTCCTAAATGCTACATTGATATGATTCCCAATACATTTGAACATCTACAAGGGTTTAGATGGAGATTTGAGATGACTGTGACAAGTGGGACCTGGAATACATATGAAAACACTATAAATACATAGCCATGTCCAATGTTTTACCAGTGCAGAGCCTCAGACCTCTTAGATTCCTCATCCATTTAACGTCCTGGTGAAAGGTGGTTCTGACGGACTGGAAGCCATCACTTATCAGGACACAAAGCATGAGCAGCTAGGAGTCTCCAGCCTATTACTACTTCTGTCTCTAAGCCAGAATCCTGTAGAAAAATGACCTGTGTCTTCCAGGGACTGCATAGAAGTAGGGTTAATGCTATCCCATATGTCCCTGTGGGAGGACAGAATAAACTATACTATGAAAGAAAGAGAAATTATATAAAGAATGATTAGCAAATTGTAAAAAACTCTGGAACACCTTAAGTTACATTTTGGGTAAGAAGGCAAACTCAGCTATATCATTCATTGAATCATATGGCTCATTCATCACAAAACCAACTGATATTGCCAATTACTTTACATTTTTTTATTGGCAAGATTAGCATTTATGCATGACATGCCAGCAACAGACGCTGACACTACACATCCATGTACAACTGATCAAATTATGAAAGACAAGCATTGTAATTTTGGATTCTGTAAAGTGAGTGTGCAAGAGGTGAAAACATTTTTTGTTGTCTATCGACAATGAAAACTTGGATGGAAAATTACTGAGAATAATAGCAGACGATATTGCCACTCCTATTTGCCATATCTTCAATTTAAGCCTACTAGAAATTGTGGGCCCTCAGGCCTGAAGGGAAGTAAAAGTCATTACGCTTCCTAAGAATAGTAAAGCCCCCTTTACTGGCTCAAATAGCCGACCAATCAACCTTTCACTCACCGTTACTTTGACCAGATGCAATGCTATTTTACAGTAAATAAATTGACAACAGACTTTCAGCCCACTTATAGGGAAGAACATTTAACAATTAATAAAACCAAAAGCCATAGCCAGCTAGCTAACATAGCATCCCTCTATTATAGCCATCTAGCTAACATAGCATCCCTCCACATAGCATCCCTCTATTATAGCCATCTAGCTAACATAGCATCCCTCTGTTATAGCCAGCTAGCCAACATAGCATCCCTCTGTTATAGCCAGCTAGCTAACATAGCATCCCTCTGTTATAGCCAGCTAGCTAACATAGCATCCCTCTGTTATAGCCAGCTAGCCAACATAGCATCCCTCTGTTATAGCCAGCTAGCTAACATAGCATCCCTCTGTTATAGCCAGCTAGCTAACATAGCATCCCTCTGTTATAGCCAGCTAGCTAACATAGCATCCCTCTGTTATAGCCAGCTAGCTAACATAGCATCCCTCTGTTTGAGCCGGGTGCTCGAGTTGGCTAAACTAGATAGCTGCATTTGCTAGCTAGCTTGGCACACTGTATCATCAGCATATTCAACAGCATTTAAGAAATATATTACCTTCAACAGAGCCATCTTGTGATCAAGCCATCAATGTTTTGTGATTATTGGTGTCGTAAAAATGCTGGCTAACGGGCTAGCAATTAGCATGTTTGACATTTCAGTGGAAATACTACTTCTATCAGCTAAGCGCTTTAGCAAAAAAAATACATCCTGTATCATCGGCCTACGGTCCCCAGTTATTGGCCACCTTACTATTTTCAATTACAAGATATATCCATTTAATTTTGTTGAAAAAAGAGTCACCAACCTCGTATCCGAAGTGTTTACTAGTTGACTAGTTGGCTAGCCTTCCGGTAAAAAGCAATGACTTGGCTGAAATTCGTTAGCTATATTTCAGAGGTAAAAAGTTGGATATCAAATGATGTGTTGTCTGTCGCACAGTCAAATTTTACAATATACAGCATGTCCCACAAAATGTGTGTGTATATATATATATTACTTTGTTGAAAACTTAACTACATAAACTGCAATGGAAATCGATGGTCAGTTAGCTAGAAGAGTATCTTTAGTCACAAAACGTACCCGTTATTTTACAGTCCATTTAAATGTTGAGCTCAAGGTGATTTAACCCTCCAACTGCTAGAGAGTGTTCAAAGTTATCTTGGGGGAAAATTAGTGAAAGTGAAAGTTTTAAAAAATACAACAATCTCATCCTCTTGCTCTCTCTCTCCTTAACTTAGGAAGAAATTAACTTGTTCAAACTGTTTAACTATTGTCTATGTTTCTCGTTGAGTCTACTCATAGCTGTAGCTTATGCTTTTAGTACTAGATTCAATCTCTGTTACTTTGATTGGGTGGACATGTCAGTTCATGTTGCAAGATCTCTGATAGGTTGGACTTCCTCTGAAAGTTGTCATAATTACTGTGCAAGTCTATGGAAGTGGGTTAGAACCATGAGCCTCCTAGGTTTTGTATTGAAGTAAATGTACACAGAGGAGGACGGAAGCTAGCTGTCCTCCGGCTACACCTTGGTGATACCCTACAGAGTGCTGTTGAGGCTACTGTAGGCCTTTATTGCAAAACAGTGTGTTTTAATCAATTACTTGGTGACTTACTTTATGTAGTGTAGTTTTATCTAACTTTTTTAATGTTTCACTTTGATGGTCCTCCCCTTCCTCTTCTGAGGATCCTCCACTGTGTAGTGGAAAGACTTCCACAGTGTGATCCTGGTCACTCCTTCATATACTCCTGATGTAATGGAAAGACTTCCACAGTGTGATCCTGGTCACTCCTTCATATACTCCTAATGTAGTTCAAATACTTCCACAGTCTGATCCTGGTGACTCCTTCATATACTCCTAATGTAGTGGAAAGACTTCCACAGTGTGATCCTGGTGGCTCCTTCAAATACTCCTAATGTAGTGGAAAGACTTCCACAGTCTGATCCTGGTCGCTCCTTCATATACTCCTAATGTAGTGGAAAGACTTCCACAGTCTGATCCTGGTTGCTCCTTCATATACTCCTAATGTATTGGAAAGACTTCCACAGTCTGATCCTGGTCGCTCCTTCATATACTCCTAATGTAGTGGAAAGACTTCCACAGTCTGATCCTGGTCGCTCCTTCATATACTCCTAATGTAGTGGAAAGACTTCCACAGTGTGATCCTGGTCGCTCCTTCATATACTCCTAATGTAGTGGAAAGACTTCCACAGTGTGATCCTGGTCACTCCTTCTGGTCGCTCCTTCATATACTCCTAATGTAATGGAAAGACTTCCACAGTCTGATCCTGGTCACTCCTTCATATACTCCTAATGTAGTGGAAAGACTTCCACAGTCTGATCCTGGTCGCTCCTTCATATACTCCTAATGTAGTGGAAAGACTTCCACAGTGTGATCCTGGTCACTCCTTCTGGTCGCTCCTTCATATACTCCTAATATAATGGAAAGACTTCCACAGTCTGATCCTGGTCACTCCTTCATATACTCCTAATGTAGTGGAAAGACTTCCACAGTCTGATCCTGGTCGCTCCTTCATATACTCCTAATGTATTGGAAAGACTTCCACAGTCTGATCCTGGTCGCTCCTTCATATACTCCTAATGTAGTGGAAAGACTTCCACAGTCTGATCCTGGTCGCTCCTTCATATACTCCTAATGTAGTGGAAAGACTTCCACAGTGTGATCCTGGTCGCTCCTTCATATACTCCTAATGTAGTGGAAAGACTTCCACAGTGTGATCCTGGTCACTCCTTCTGGTCGCTCCTTCATATACTCCTAATGTAATGGAAAGACTTCCACAGTCTGATCCTGGTCACTCCTTCATATACTCCTAATGTAGTGGAAAGACTTCCACAGTCTGATCCTGGTCGCTCCTTCATATACTCCTAATGTAGTGGAAAGACTTCCACAGTGTGATCCTGGTCACTCCTTCTGGTCGCTCCTTCATATACTCCTAATGTAATGGAAAGACTTCCACAGTCTGATCCTGGTCGCTCCTTCATATACTCCTAATGTAGTGAAAAGACTTCCACAGTCTGATCCTGGTCGCTCCTTCATATACTCCTAATGTAGTGGAAAGACTTCCACAGTGTGATCCTGGTCGCTCCTTCATATACTCCTAATGTAGTGGAAAGACTTTCACAGTCTGATCCTGGTTGCTCCTTCATATACTCCTAATGTATTGGAAAGACTTCCACAGTCTGATCCTGGTCGCTCCTTCATATACTGCTAATGTAGTGGAAAGACTTCCACAGTCTGATCCTGGTCGCTCCTTCATATACTCCTAATGTAGTGGAAAGACTTCCACAGTGTGATCCTGGTCGCTCCTTCATATACTCCTAATGTAGTGGAAAGACTTCCACAGTGTGATCCTGGTCACTCCTTCTGGTCGCTCCTTCATATACTCCTAATGTAATGGAAAGACTTCCACAGTCTGATCCCGGTCACTCCTTCATATACTCCTAATGTAGTGGAAAGACTTCCACAGTCTGATCCTGGTCG
Organism: Oncorhynchus mykiss; assembly: GCF_057628025.1. Taxonomy (NCBI): domain Eukaryota; kingdom Metazoa; phylum Chordata; class Actinopteri; order Salmoniformes; family Salmonidae; genus Oncorhynchus; species Oncorhynchus mykiss. The sequence goes on along the minus strand of NC_143024.1, from coordinate 885,806 downwards.
CTCCTTCATATACTCCTAATGTAGTGGAAAGACTTCCACAGTGTGATCCTGGTCACTCCTTCTGGTCGCTCCTTCATATACTCCTAATGTAATGGAAAGACTTCCACAGTCTGATCCTGGTCACTCCTTCATATACTCCTAATGTAGTGGAAAGACTTTCACAGTCTGATCCTGGTTGCTCCTTCATATACTCCTAATGTATTGGAAAGACTTCCACAGTCTGATCCTGGTCGCTCCTTCATATACTCCTAATGTAGTGGAAAGACTTCCACAGTCTGATCCTGGTCGCTCCTTCATATACTCCTAATGTAGTGGAAAGACTTCCACAGTGTGATCCTGGTCGCTCCTTCATATACTCCTAATGTAGTGGAAAGACTTCCACAGTGTGATCCTGGTCACTCCTTCTGGTCGCTCCTTCATATACTCCTAATGTAATGTAAAGACTTCCACAGTCTGATCCTGGTCACTCCTTCATATACTCCTAATGTAGTGGAAAGACTTCCACAGTGTGATCCTGGTCACTCCTTCTGGTCGCTCCTTCATATACTCCTAATGTAATGGAAAGACTTCCACAGTCTGATCCTGGTCGCTCCTTCATATACTCCTAATGTAGTGGAAAGACTTCCACAGTGTGATCCTGGTCGCTCCTTCATATACTCCTAATGTAGTGGAAAGACTTCCACAGTGTGATCCTGGTCACTCCTTCTGGTCGCTCCTTCATATACTCCTAATGTAATGGAAAGACTTCCACAGTCTGATCCTGGTCGCTCCTTCATATACTCCTAATGTAGTGGAAAGACTTCCACAGTGTGATCCTGGTCACTCCTTCTGGTCGCTCCTTCATATACTCCTAATGTAATGGAAAGACTTCCACAGTCTGATCCTGGTCGCTCCTTCATATACTCCTAATGTAGTGGAAAGACTTCCACAGTCTGATCCTGGTCGCTCCTTCATATACTCCTAATGTAGTGGAAAGACTTCCACAGTGTGATCCTGGTCGCTCCTTCATATACTCCTAATGTAGTGGAAAGACTTTCACAGTCTGATCCTGGTTGCTCCTTCATATACTCCTAATGTATTGGAAAGACTTCCACAGTCTGATCCTGGTCGCTCCTTCATATACTCCTAATGTAGTAGAAAGACTTCCACAGTCTGATCCTGGTCGCTCCTTCATATACTCCTAATGTAGTGGAAAGACTTCCACAGTCTGATCCTGGTCGCTCCTTCATATACTCCTAATGTAGTGGAAAGACTTCCACAGTCCGCTGCGCTCGCTGCTGATCCAGAACAGGCCCTGACCTTTCCTTCTCTCCTCCCTCCACAACAGTCTGCCTTTCAGACTGAAAACCCAGTTGACTGATCATTTCAGCGTGGGTTATGTTTTAATATTAGACACTTCAATGGTGGTTCTGTTGAAAAGTGTCAGTAACATCAGGTCTAAGTAAACATACGGCCACTGGAGTCCCTTCATTCATCATGGCTAAGAGACAGACAAAATATGTCCCAAATGGCCCCCTATTCCCTATGTAGCACAGTACTGTGCACTATGGGTCCTGGTCAGAAATAGTGCACTAAATAGGGAATATGGGACCATTTGGGCTGCATTCAAAGATCAGCTCTGTGGCCCTCTGACAGAGACAGAGATGTTCTACATAATCCGCCGCCTTCTGACACAGACCTGACTTCAACTCATCTGGAATCACTGTCCTCTGCAGGCGAGCCGGCCTGACACACTGCCAGAACACACACACACACAAACACACACATCACGTGTATTTTTATTTTATTTAACCTTTATTTAACTAGGCAAGTCAGTTAAGAACAAATTCTTATTTTCAATGACGGCCTAGGAACAGTGGGTTAACTGCCTGTTCAGGGGCAGAACGACATATTTGTACCTTGTCAGCTCGGGGGTTTGACAAGGTACAAACTCCTTCCGGTTACTAGTCCAACGCTCTAACCACTAGGCTACTACATACTACATCTTATCATTACATTACCATCTGTCAACGTTTAGGACAGGAGGGCCAAAGAGCACAGATATTGAAAGGCCCCACTCCATGTTACCTAACTCGCACTTTACAATGTCAACCTGATCACTAAACATCCCAGGGAGAAATGTCAACCGGATCACTAAACAGCCCATGGAGAAATGTCAACCTGATCACTAAACATCTCAAGGAGAAATATCAACCTGATCACTAAACATCCCAAGGAGAAATGTCAACATGATCACTAAACATCCCAAGGAGAAATGTCAACCTGATCACTAAACATCCCAAGGAGAAATGTCAACATGATCACTAAACATCCCAAGGAGAAATGTCAACATGATCACTAAACATTCCAAGGAGAAATGTCAACCTGATCACTAAACATCCCAAGGAGGTGATTCTTATTTTCAATGTTCTCTTTGGTATAATTCTAGAACAATATTACTGTTGTTTCTGTTCTTAGCCTGTGATTGGCTAGTGTAGATCGTAGCTAATCATAATGAAGGACTAGACTGGTAAGGAGCTAGAACTGGTCTGAACTCAGTGAACTGGGACTGTTTCCCAACCAACAGAAAGACTGTGTGTTCTGCAGAATAAGATTATGTTGATGCAAACACACATTCATTTAACAAAATTCCCGTCTTTCCCCTCAAAGCATCTGCTAGCTCAGATCAAAAGCTTAACCTTGTGACCGTAGAAAATGATCTGACTGAGTTTGGTTTCATAAAGCAACGTTGAGTGGAGTGGTAGTTGAGTCCAGAGACTCTGGAGGGCACATGGTTGACAAGAGAGAGAACTAAAGCCACATGTTGGGAGATTGAAGGGAACAAGTTATAACTTCTAAAACAACAGCAGACAAATAACTCTCCAGTCACAGGGTTTAATACAAACTGTGTTAAACCTGCCAACTCACATAACTGAATACAAACACTAACTGTGTTAAACCTGCCAACTCACATCACTGAATACAAACACTAACTGTGTTAAACCTGACAACTCACATAACTGAATAAAAAACACTAACTGTGTTAAACCTGACAACTCACATCAATGAATACAAACACTAACTGTGTTAAACCTGACAACTCACATAACTGAATACAAACACTAACTGTGTTAAACCTGACAACTCACATAACTGAATACAAACACTAACTGTGTTAAACCTGACAACTCACATAACTGAATACAAACACTAACTGTGTTAAACCTGACAACTCACATAACTGAATACAAACACTAACTGTGTTAAACCTGACAACTCACATAACTGAATACAAACACTAACTGAAGCTCACATCTAAAACACACGGGTCATTAGTAGTCCATTAAGACATCAGAATGGATGGGATATGAAGCTCACATCTAAAACACACAGGCCATTAGTAGTCCATTAAGACATTAGGATGGATATGAAGCTCACATCTAAAACACACAGGTCATTAGTAGTCCATTAAGACATTAGGATGGATATGAAGCTCACATCTAAAACACACAGGTCATTAGTAGTCCATTAAGACATCAGAATGGATGGGATATGAAGCTCACATCTAAAACACACAGGCCATTAGTAGTCCATTAAGACATCAGAATGGATGGGATATGAAGCTCACATCTAAAACACACAGGTCATTAGAAGTCCATTAAGACATCAGAATGGATGGGATATGAAGCTCACATCTAAAACACACAGGTCATTAGAAGTCCATTAAAGTCCATTACAAAAACCTAGACATACAAACATAGAATGCCCACCCAAATCACACCCTGACCAAACAAAAATAGAAACACACAAAGCAATCTACGGTCAGGGAGTGACACCTAGAGAGGTTTAAGAAATATATCAATATCAAGAAGAGCAATGTTGTAGTGGCATTGACTAAAAATACAGTAGAATATAATGTAGTATATACATATGATATGAGTAAAGCAGTATGTAAACATTATGTAAAGCAGTATGTAAACATTATGTAAACATTATGTAAACATTATGTAAACAGTATGTAAACAGTATGTAAAGCAGTATGTAAACATTATGTAAAGCAGTATGTAAACATTATGTAAAGCAGTATGTAAACATTATGTAAACATTATGTAAACATTATGTAAAGCAGTATGTAAACATTATGTAAACATTATGTAAACATTATGTAAACAGTATGTAAACAGTATGTAAACAGTATGTAAACATTATGTAAACAGTATGTAAACATTATGTAAACATTATGTAAACAGTATGTAAACATTATGTAAACATTATGTAAACAGTATGTAAACATTATTAAAGGGACAGGTGTTCCATTATTCAAGTGGCCAGTGATTCCACGTCTATGTGCACTACTGTTCAACAGTTTGGGGTCACTTAGAAATGTCCTTGTTTTTGAAAGAAAGCACATTTTATCCAGTAAAATAGCATCAAATTGATCAGAAATACAGTGTAGGCATTTTTAATGTCGTAAATGACAATTGTAGCTGGAAACTACTGATTTTTAATGGAATATCTACATAGGCGTACAGAGGCCCATTATCAGCAACCATCACTCCTGTGTTCCATTGGCACGTTGTGTTAGCTAATCCAAGTTTATCATTTTAAAAGGCTAATTGATCATTAGAAAACCCTTTTGCAATTATGTTAGCACAGTTGAAAACTGTTGTCCTGATTAAAGAAGCAATAAACCTGGTCTTCTTTAGACTAGTTGAGTATCTGGAGCATCAGCATTTGTGGGTTCGATTACAGGTTCAAAATGGCCAGAAACAAATACCTTTCTTCTGAAACTCGTCAGTCTATTCTTGTTCTGAGATATGAAGGCTATTCCATCCGAAAAATTGCCAAAAAACGAAAGATCTCGTACAACTCTGTGTACTACTCCCTTCACAGAACAGCGCAAACTGTCTCTAACCAGAAAAGAAAGAGGAGTGGTAGGCCCCGGTGCACAACTGAGCAAGAGGACAAGTGGCAGCTTCATAAAATAGTACCCGCAAAACACCATTCTCAATGTCAACAGTGAAGAGGTGACTCCGGGAGTTCCTCTGTCCAGTGTCTGTGTTCTTTTGCCTGTTTTAAATCTTTTATTTTCCTTGGCCAGTCTGAGATATGGCTTTTTCTTTGCAACTCTGCCTAGACGGCCAGCATCCCTGAGTCGCCTCTTCCCTGTTGACGTTGAGACTGGTGTTTTGCAGGTACTATTTAATGAAGCTGCTATTTGTGGACTGGGCAGCAGCCTCTAAGGTGCAGATTTGAGTAACCGGGTGGAAGCCGGCTAGTGATGGCTATTTAACAGTCTGATGGCCTTGAGATGGAAGCTGTTTTTCAGTCTCTTAGTCCCAGCTTTGATGCAGCTGTACTGACCTCGCCTTCTGGAAGCTAGCGGGGTGAACAGGCAGTGGCTCAGGCGGTTGTTGTCCTTGATTATCTTTTTGTCCTTCCTGTGACATCGGGTGCTGTAGATATCCTGGAAAGCAGGCAATATGCCCCGGTGGTGTGTATCACCCTCTGGAGAGCCCTGTGGTTAAGGGCGGTGCAGTTGCCGTATCAGGCCCGACAATTGTGCATCTGTAAAAGTTTCTGGGTGTCTTAGGGGCCAAGACTAATTTCTTCAGCCTACTGAGGTTGAAGATGCGCTGTTGCGCCTTCTTCACCACACTGTCTGTGTGGGTCGACCATTTCAGATTGTCCGTGATGGGTACACCGAGGAACTTGAAGCTTGCCACCTTGTCCAAAGCAGGATAGGGGTGAATTCATGATGGTTGAATTCATCTCCCTCCCAGAGTCTCAGATCAATCAAACACAGATGAATCCTCAGATCAGTCAAACACAGATGAATCCTCAGATCAGTCAAACACAGATGAATCCTCAGATCAGTCAAACACAGATGAATCCTCAGATCAGTCAAACCCAGATGAATCCTCAGATCAGTCAAACCCAGATGAATCCTCAGATCAGTCAAACCCAGATGAATCCTCAGATCAGTCAAACACAGATGAATCCTCAGATCAGTCAAAGACAGATGAATCCTCAGATCAGTCAAAGACAGATGAATCCTCAGATCAGTCAAACACAGATGAATCCTCAGATCAGTCAAACACAGATGAAACCTCAGATCAGTCAAACACAGATGAATCCTCAGATGGTCCATCGTAGCTTGGAGGGATATTGAACTATTATCCGTGCAAGTCCAGGATGTGTTTCTCTCATAGACCAGACTCCTGTCACATTGGTACATTTGGATGTCTATGTTTTACAGGACACGCTACTGAAGATGGAAACAGGTCTTTGTTTTACAGGACACGCTACTGAAGATGGAAACAGGTCTTTGTTTTACAGGACACGCTACTGAAGATGGAAACAGGTCTTTGTTTTACTATACTACTGATGCCTACAGAACCCCTGAGAGACAATGTGGTTCTGAGGAAGGTCTCAGTCATGATACTACTGATACCTTCAGAACCACTCAGAGACATTGTGATGCTGGGGAAGGTCTCAGTCACTATACTACTGATGCCTACAGAACCCCTGAGAGACAATGTGGTTCTGAGGAAGGTCTCAGTCACTATACTACTGATGCCTACAGAACCCCTGAGAGACAATGTGGTTCTGAGGAAGGTCTCAGTCACTATACTACTGATGCCTTCAGAACCCCTCAGAGACAATGTGGTTCTGAGGAAGGTCTCAGTCACTATACTACTGATGCCTTCAGAACCCCACAGAGACATTGTGATGCTGAGGAAGGTCTCAGTCACTATACTACTGATGCCTTCAGAACCCCTCAGGGACAATGTGGTTCTGAGGAAGGTCTCAGTCACGATACTACTGATACCTACAGAACCCCTCAGAGACAATGTGGTTCTGAGGAAGGTCTCAGTCACTATACTACTGATGCCTACAGAACCCCTGAGAGACAATGTGGTTCTGAGGAAGGTCTCAGTCACTATACTACTGATGCCTTCAGAACCCCTCAGAGACAATGTGGTTCTGAGGAAGGTCTCAGTCACTATACTACTGATGCCTACAGAACCCCTCAGAGACAATGTGGTTCTGAGGAAGGTCTCAGTCACGATACTGCTGATGCCTTCAGAACCCCTCAGAGACAATGTGGTTCTGAGGAAGGTCTCAGTCACTATACTACTGATGCCTTCAGAACCCCTCAGAGACAATGTGGTTCTGAGGAAGGTCTCAGTCACTATACTACTGATGCCTTCAGAACCCCTCAGAGACAATGTGGTTCTGAGGAAGGTCTCAGTCACTATACTACTGATGCCTTCAGAACCCCACAGAGACATTGTGATGCTGAGGAAGGTCTCAGTCACTATACTACTGATGCCTTCAGAACCCCTCAGGGACAATGTGGTTCTGAGGAAGGTCTCAGTCACGATACTACTGATACCTACAGAACCCCTCAGAGACAATGTGGTTCTGAGGAAGGTCTCAGTAACTATACTACTGATGCTTTCAGAACCCCTCATAGACAATGTGGTTCTGAGGAAGGTCTCAGTCACTATACTACTGATGCCTTCACAACCCCTCAGAGACAATGTGGTTCTGAGGAAGGTCTCAGTCACTATACTACTGATGCCTTCAGAACCCCTCAGAGACAATGTGGTGCTGAGGAAGGTCTCAGTCACGATACTACTGATACCTACAGAACCCCACAGAGACATTGTGATGCTGAGGAAGGTCTCAGTCACTATTGTGTATCTGACATCATTCATACCTTCATTAATGAGGGTTAACAGCAGTGGGATAATACTGTACAAGCTGTGGACATCAGCCACAGCACATTAGGGGTTTTAAAATGTGTTTCCATGCTCTCCTGACCTCTAGGTCATCTAGTTGCATCCCAAATGGCACCCTATTATCTAGTGCACTACTTTTGACCAAGGTCCTTAGTGCTCTGGTCAAAAGAAGTGCGCTATGTAGGGAATAGGAAGGCATTTGGGACCCAGACCTAGTCTCCATTTTCCCATCCGTATGCATCAGTGAGTGAGTGTATGAACTGTGATAACAGTATGATATGATCTGCCACTGTGGAATGATGTGTCCTTGTAAATACACCAGTCAGCTGATCTCCATCGTTCTGATTGGAGGAACACAGACTGTGTTGCTTTATGAGCCGTATTAAAACCCATTCAGATGGATGGCAATACAATTATGTTCGCATCCCAAATGGAACCCTTTTCCCTTATATAGTGCACTATGCATTATGGGTCCTAGTCAAAAGTAGTGCACTATATAGGGAATAGGGAGCCATTTGGGACGCATTAATGTCATTACTGATAAAACACCTTACTGCTCACTGAGGCAAGATAATCACCTGGACGTTGGATAATAATATAGTAATGTTGGAGCTCCTCCAGCCTAGCTAGATTAATATATTAATATGCAGTGGGAATAACAATAGACAGACTCAGCTGCATGTATTATAATGTGGTGTGAATTAAATATATTGACTAGGCGTGACAAAAGGATGGATGTGTTTCTTCATGACATTATAGAACTAAATATGGGCAAGTCCCCCGTGATGTTTCTGAGACTAGTTCTCCTGTTCAGTACAGTGTTGCCAAAACCGTCTACAGTATAAAGACCTGTAGTCACTGATGACCTCTTCCTTAATCAGGTCTCACCACTGCTGTCAGAGGAGAGCTTTGTAAAACCAGGCTTGACAAGAACTAATGGCATCTTCTTTTCATCCCTCACTAACCCTAACCCTAACCCTCACTAACCCTAACCCTCACTAACCCCAACCCTCACTAACCCTAACCCCAACCCTCACTAACCCTAACCCAAGACCTCACTAACCCTAACCCCAACCCTCACTAACCCTAACCCTAACCCTCACTAACCCTAACCTCAACCCTCACTAACCCTAACCCCAACCCTCACTAACCCCAACCCTCACTAACCCAAACCCTAACCCTCACTAACCCTAACCCTCACTAACCCCAACCCTCACTAACCCTAACCCCAACCCTCACTAACCCTAACCCAAGACCTCACTAACCCTAACCCCAACCCTCACTAACCCTAACCCTAACCCTCACTAACCCTAACCTCAACCCTCACTAACCCTAACCCCAACCCTCACTAACCCCAACCCTCACTAACCCTAACCCCAATCCTCACTAACCCTAACCCCAACCCCAACTCTCACTAACCCTAACCCAACCCCTCACTAACCCTAACCCCAACCATCACTAACCCTAACCCCAACCCTCACTCCATATGACCTGACTGATCCAGCAACCCTAACCCCAACCCTCACTAACCCTAACCCCAACCCCAACCCTCACTAACCCTAACCCCAACCCTTAAACCATACGATCTGACTGATCCAGCAACCCTAACCCCAACCCTCACTAACCCTAACCCCAACCCTCACTAAACCTAACCCCAACCCTCACAAACCCTAACCCCAACACTCACTAACCCTAACCCCAACCCTCACTAACCCCAACCCCAACCCTCACTAACCCTAACTCAACCCTTACTAACCCTAACCCCAACCCTCACTAACCTTAACCCCAACCCACACTAAACCTAACCCCAACCCTCACTAACCCTAACCCCAACCCTCACTAACCCTAACCCCAACCCTCACTAACCCGAACCCCAACCCTCACTAACCCTAACCCTCACTAACCCTAACCCAACCCTTACTAACCCTAACCCCAACCCTCACTAACCTTAACCCCAACCCTCACTAAACCTAACCCCAACCCTCACTAACCCTAAACCTAACCCCAACCCTCACTAACCCTAACCCCAACCCTTAAACCATACCATACCATCTGACTGATCCAGCAACCCTAACCCCAACCCTCACTAACCCTAACCTCAACCCTCACTAACCCTAACCCCAACCCTCACTAACCCTAACCCCAACCCTCACTAACCCTAACCTCAACCCTCACTAACCCTAACCCCAACCCTCACTAACCCTAACCCCAACTCCATATGATCTGACTGATCCAGCAGAGAGGAGAACAACATCAAAGATACTGAACCATTCTTACACTTTCTCCTGCTAGGGATTGTTTAGTCCTTACCAGGTCTCGTTGAAGTCCTTATGTTCAGTTCTTACCAGGTCTCGTTGAAGTCTTTATGTTCAGTTCTTACCAGGTCTCGTTGTAGTCTTTATGTTCAGTTCTTACCAGGTCTCGTTGAAGTCTTTATGTTCAGTTCTTACCAGGTCTCTAGTCTTTATGTTCAGTTCTTACCAGGTCTCGTTGAAGTCTTTATGTTCAGTTCTTACCAGGTCTCGTTGAAGTCTTTATGTTCAGTTCTTACCAGGTCTCGTTGAAGTCTTTCTGTTCAGTTCTTACCAGGTCTCGTTGAAGTCTTTATGTTCAGTTCTTACCAGGTCTCGTTGAAGTCTTTATGTTCAGTTCTTACCAGGTCTCGTTGAAGTCTTTATGTTCAGTTCTTACCAGGTCTCGTTGAAGTCTTTATGTTCAGTTCTTACCAGGTCTCGTTGAAGTCTTTATGTTCAGTTCTTACCAGGTCTCGTTGAAGTCTTTATGTTCAGTTCTTACCAGGTCTCGTTGAAGTCTTTATGTTCAGTTCTTACCAGGTCTCGTTGAAGTCTTTATGTTCAGTTCTTACCAGGTCTCGTTGAAGTCTTTATGTTCAGTTCTTACCAGGTCTCGTTGAAGTCTTTATGTTCAGTTCTTACCAGGTCTCGTTGAAGTCTTTATGTTCAGTTCTTACCAGGTCTCGTTGAAGTCTTTATGTTTAGTTCTTACCAGGTCTCTTTGAAGTCTTGATGTTTAGTTCTAAAACTGAGCAATGGCGAAACTATGGTAACCAATAATGTGTTTGAGTTCAATAGAAAGTATGTCTGATGGTGGGAGACAAAGCTGAGGATCAACATTAGACAGGCTGAACAATGGACCTCAGCAGGCGCAGGGCCAATCCTTCACTCTCCTCCGCGCTCTGCACCGCACCGCACTGAGCCGGGCTGAGCCTCGCTGCCATCCCTCCGTCCCTCCCTCCCTCACTCTATCCCTGCTGCTGTGTGGGACTGGAAACACACGCTGTTCCCAAAATTAACCAAACACATCGCTGCCGTTTTAATGCATAATACAATTACTGCCCTTCATACAAACATCCACAACAAATGTATGTCATTGTTCCCACATTCCAATCTCATTCTGAGCCATGCAACGTGAGGACCTACATATATCCATTCTCACTGAGCTAATTAACCAGGAAGGATAAACCTGCATGAGCTTTTCAGGCATTTCTCTGCCTGTTCTCCTTCCTGTTCTCCTGCCTGATGAAAGCAGAGGCGGAAAGGTAGAAACACTGACGATGGGAGAAATTAGGAGACTAATGGTGAGCAGGATTCCCAGTCGGCTCAGAACATGAAGAGACTAATGGTGAGCAGGATTCCCCGCAGGTTCAGGACATTAAGAGACTAATGGTGAGCAGGATTCCCAGCAGGCTCAGGACATGAAGAGGCTAATGGTGAGCAGGATTCCCAGTCGGCTCAGAACATGAAGAGACTAATGGTGAGCAGGATTCCCAGTCGGCTCAGAACATGAAGAGACGAATGGTGAGCAGGATTCCCAGTCGGCTCAGGACATGAAGAGGCAAATGGTGAGCAGGATTCCCAGTCGGCTCAGAACATGAAGAGACGAATGGTGAGCAGGATTCCCAGCCGGCTCAGGACATGAAGACACTAAAGGTGAGCAGGATTCCCAGCAGGCTCAGGACATGAAGAGACTAATGGTGAGCAGGATTCCCAGTCGGCTTAGAACATGAAGAGACTAATGGTGAGCATGATTCCCAGCCGGCTCAGGACATGAAGAGACTAATAGTGAGCAGGATTCCCAGACGGCTCAGGACATGAAGAGACTAATGGTGAGCAGTATTCCCAGTAGGCTCAGGACATGAAGAGACTAATGGTGAGCAGGATTCCAGTCGGCTCAGGACATGAAGAGGCTAATGGTGAGCAGGATTCCCAGACGGCTCAGGACATGAAGAGACTAATGGTGAGCAGGATTTCCAGTAGGCTCAGGACATGACGAGCATGACACAGGGACAGCTCCTTTAGAGAGGACTATTATAGGTTCAGTCTAATGGTTTCATTGTTTCTGTTCCTACAGTATATAGACATAAGAAAACTAGGGATTCAATTACTGCACATTTAAATAAGACAAATCTATATAACAAAAAGCAAACACTTGCTACATACAACACAAATGATCCACATTGTTAAAAAGCTATGACAGATCATTCTAGGGGGCGGGGAACAAAAAAGGAAGAAATCCCACAAAATCCCCAAAAGAAATCCCCAAATGATATTAGCCGTGAGCTGCTGTATTGCACCAGTATCCAGTCTTACAGTACACCTGCTTAGGTTAGTGTGACTAAAGCCTGCAGCTTGCAGAATAAGCAGTGGAGAGTCAGTGGTGTTCTGCTGAATAGCCCTAACTGAATCTGAGGAGCAGGGCAGACACTCCACCAGAGAGAAGACTGCAGAATATCTAGCCATTTACAAATGGACTTAAAAGTGTCGACAGAAGCACATCATCTATAAGAAAGGCTTATTTTACAGCAATGCAGCCTTCCTGTGGTGTAATTTAATTCTCTACAAGAGTTATTTTTCTGTCCCTGTCCTTCCATCTTCTATCTCATGGAGGGAACAGAAGGACCAAGCCAATTTCTACACCGGCAGCAAACTGCCCACTCTTCTTCCCCATCAAATTAGAAAAGCTGTTTGTGTTTTTATCTTTCAGATTTCCTGGGTTTTATGGCTAAATACTGAAGCACTGGAGGCTGGTCATGCTTTAAGCTACTAGAAAAAGTTAAGCTTCAGCATTGGCTAGCCGAGATATCGGCAGTAAGCCGACAAGTAATTAAAGCAGCATATCTGTAACAACTGTCATCTCTTATTTCTGCTCAGCTTGGACGGAAACCAAAGGCGAGAACAGCCAGGAAGGAGCAGGGAGAAAAAGGGACTTGACATTACTGGGCAGTGTGCTGGGTAACTCTCTCTCTCTCTCTCTCTCTCTCTGAACAGTTTAGCAAACGGGGGCGTTTAGGGGATTGGGGGAGCAGATCAAAAGGCCCTTCACCAATTAACAGCAGGGAGAAGAGCATCAAATAAGGTATACATTTCAGTTCAACACGTTTCAGTGAGCCAAGCAGGAAATGCATTCTAATACTCCTGAGTGGTGGAAGCTTGGAACCCTCAGTGATGTCACCACGGGTTCTCTAAATAGGCTCAACGGCTCTCAGAATGGTTTGGTGCACTACTGTAGAAGTCTTGTTGAGTATAGTGTTGAGTCGGTCAGATAACAGTGGAACATTGATACTGTAGGTTCTGCTATGTAGGAAGAACAGGAAACATGAGGCTAGCTCTGCCCCGGGTCTGATGGAGGTCAGAGCTGTGTGAAGCCATTTTATTTCTATGGTTGCAGAAAGCTTCTGCACAATTTTCAACAATCTTTGACAAGAAGATGTTCTGAAATGCATGGTGCAATATGCACTCTATAGACACAGTTTATTAGGTACACCACCCCGTTCACCAACATGGATCGCTCCTACAGACAGTGTCACTTGGCCGTGCCTTGCTATATAATACAGATCCAGTATCTCAGAAATGGCTACCCTCCTGGGATTTTAACGCAGGACCGTGTCTAAGATTTGCCAAAAATGGTGCGACAAACAAAATAAGTATCACTGAGGAGCATCACTGAGGAGCATCACTGAGGAGACTGATCACTAAGGAGCATCACTGAGGAGCATCACTGAGGAAACTGATCACTAAGGAGCATCACTGAGGAGCATCACTGAGGAGCATCACTGAGGAGCATCACTGAGGAGCAACACTGAGGAGCATCACTGAGGAGACTGATCACTAAGGAGCATCACTGAGGAGCATCACTGAGGAGCATCACTGAGGAGACGGATCACTAAGGAGCATCACTGAGGAGCAACACTGAGGAGCATCACTGAGGAGACTGATCACTAAGGAGCATCACTGAGGAGCATCACTGAGGAAACTGATCACTAAGGAGCATCACTGAGGAGCAACACTGAGGAGCATCACTGAGGAGACTGATCACTGAGGAGCATCACTGAGGAGCAACACTGAGGAGCATCACTGAGGAGACTGATCACTAAGGAGCATCACTGAGGAGCATCACTGAGGAAACTGATCACTAAGGAGCATCACTGAGGAGCAACACTGAGGAGCATCACTGAGGAGACGGATCACTAAGGAGCATCACTGAGGAGCAACACTGAGGAGCATCACTGAGGAGACTTATCACTAAGGAGCATCACTGAGGAGCAACACTGAGGAGCATCACTGAGGAAACTGATCACTGAGGAGCATCACTGAGGAGCATCACTGAGGAGCATCACTGAGGAGCATCACTGAGGAGCAACACTGAGGAGCATCACTGAGGAGACTGATCACTAAGGAGCATCACTGAGGAGCATCACTGAGGAGCATCACTGAGGAGACGGATCACTAAGGAGCATCACTGAGGAGCAACACTGAGGAGCATCACTGAGGAGACTGATCACTAAGGAGCATCACTGAGGAGCATCACTGAGGAAACTGATCACTAAGGAGCATCACTGAGGAGCAACACTGAGGAGCATCACTGAGGAGACTGATCACTGAGGAGCATCACTGAGGAGCAACACTGAGGAGCATCACTGAGGAGACTGATCACTAAGGAGCATCACTGAGGAGCATCACTGAGGAAACTGATCACTAAGGAGCATCACTGAGGAGCAACACTGAGGAGCATCACTGAGGAGACGGATCACTAAGGAGCATCACTGAGGAGCAACACTGAGGAGCATCACTGAGGAGACTTATCACTAAGGAGCATCACTGAGGAGCAACACTGAGGAGCATCACTGAGGAAACTGATCACTGAGGAGCATCACTGAGGAGCAACACGGAGGAGCATCACTGAGGAGACTGATCACTAAGGAGCATCACCGAAGAGCCTGATCACTGAGGAGCATCACTGAGGAGCAACACTGAGGAGCATCACTGAGGAGACTGATCACTAAGGAGCATCACTGAGGAGCAACACTGAGGAGCATCACTGAGGAGACTGATCACTAAGGAGCATCACTGAGGAGCATCACTGATGAAACTGATCACCGAGGAGCATCACTGAAGAGCCTGATCACTGAGGAGCATCACTGAGGAAACTGATCACTGAGGAGCATCACTGAGTAAACTGATCACTAAGGAGCATCACTGAGGAGCATCACTGAGGAAACTGATCACTGAGGAGCATCACCGAAGAGCCTGATCACTGAGGAGCATCACTGAGGAAACTGATCACTGAGGAGCATCACTGAGGAAACTGATCACTGAGGAAACTGATCACTGAGGAGCCTGATCACTGAGGAGCAACACAGTGGATAATCATTGAGGAGCCTGATCACAAAGGAGCCCAATCACTGAGTAGTGTCACATGATGACATGATCACTGAGGAGCCTGATCAGTCAGGAGTCTGATCACCGAGGAGCCTAATCTCTGAGGAGCATCATTGAGGAGCCTGATAACTGTGGAGCCTGATCACTGAGGAGCATCACTGGGGAGCCTGATCATCACTGAGGAGCATCACTGATGAGCCTCACTGAGGAGCCTGATCACTGAGGAGCCTGATCGGTGTGTTAACATTAATAGCTGCCTGTTAGAGAACAATTCATTAAATACAAATTAATGTGAGAATCATCACTGAGGAATGTCACTGAGGAGCCTGAAGGCTGATGAGCCTGAAAACTGAGGAGCCTGATCACTGAGGAACTTCACTGAGGAGCTTCACTGAGGAGCCTAATCAATGATGAGGATGGTCACTGACGGGCCTTAACGCTGCAGAACCTGATCACTGAGGAGTATCTCAGAGGAGCATCACTGAGAAGCCTGATCTCTGAGAATCCTGATAAACCTGGAGCCTGATCACTAAGGAGCATCACTGAAGATCATCACTGTAGAACCTGATCACTGAAAGTCTGATAACTGAGGAGCATCACTGAGGAGCCTGATAACTGATGAGCATCACTGAGGAGCCTGATAACTGAGGAGCATCACCGAGGAGCCGGATAACTTCGGAGCATCACTGAAGAGCCTGATCACTGAGGAGCATCACTGAGGAGCCTGATAACTGAGGATCATCACTGAAGAGCCTGATCACTAAGGAGCCTGGTCATTGAAGACCATAACTGAGGAGCCTGATCACTGAGGAGCTTCACTGAGGAGCCTGATCACTGATGAGCCAGATCATTTAGGAGCCTGATCACTGAGGAGCCTGATCACTGAGGAGCCTGATCACTGTGGAGCCTGATCACTGAGGAGCATCACTGAGGAGCCTGATCACTGAGGAGCCTCACTGAGGAGCCTGATCAGTGTGCTCACATTAATAACTGCCTGTTAGTAATCAACTCATTAAAGAAATGTGTTTCCAGTATGCAAAATCTTGAGTATTGATTCTGTATTTTATGTAACCCTGAAAGCCCTGAAAGGGTACATTTTGACCCCTAAAGCCTCAGTAGGGGTACATTGTGACCCCTAAAAGCCCTGAAAGGGTACATTTTGACCCCTAAAGCCTCAGTAGGGGTACATTTTGTCCCCTAAAGCACCAACAGGGGTACATTTTGACCCCTAAAGTCCTGAAAGTGGTACATTTTGACCCCTAAAGCCTCATTAGGGGTACATTTTGACCCCTAAAGCACCAACAGGGGTACATGTTTTATCACCACAGCCCCCCCCCCATATACTACCCACCACTGCAACATGTATGCTCTTGTCGCTGTCATGTCAGTAACTAGTTGATGGCAAAGTCATAACATTACAAAATGATTATTATTTTTTATTTTCTTATTTCACCTTTATTTAACCAGGTTGGCAAGTTGAGAACAAGTTCTCGTTTACAACTGCGACCTAGCCAAGATAAAGCAAAGCAGTGCGACCAAAACAACAACACACAGTTACTCATGAACAAATGTACAGTCAATAACACAAAATAAAATAACAATAGAAACATCTATCTACAGTGTGTGTGTAAATGTAGAAGAGTAGGGAGGAGGGCAATACATTGTCCCTAGTGCTGAAAATAATTACAATTTAGCATTAATACTGGAGTTATAGGTGTGAAGATGATGATGTGCAGGTAGAGATACTGGGATGCAAAAGAGCAAGAGGGTAAGTAATAATATGGGGATGAGGTAGTAGGGTGTGCTATTTACAGATTGTCACGACTTTCACCGAGATAGGTCCCTCTCCTTGTTCGGGCGGCGTTCGGCGTTCGACGTCACCGGTCTTCTAGCCATCGCCGAGCCACCTTTCATTTTCCATTTGTTTTGTCTTGTTTTCCCGCACACCTGGTTTGCATTCCCTCATTACTCGTCTTGAATATAACCCTCTGTTTCCCCCATGTCTGTGTGTGGAGTTGTTCTATGTAAATGTATGTGTTCTCCAGGCTGGTTATTGTAACCCGTGTGTGTTTAGTTTTCTTGGTACCGTGTTCTGTTCGCCTCAATAAAGGGCTCCGTTTGCAACCCATTTCCCTGCAGACAGTCACTCCTTTACACACAAGGGCTGTGGACAGTGTACAGTGATCTGCAAGCTGCTCAGACAGCTGATGCTTAAAGTTAGAGAGGGAGATACAAGACTCCAGTTTCAGATATTTTTGCAATTCGTTCCAGTCAATGGCAGCAGAGAACTGGAAGAAAAGGCGGCCAAAGGAAGTGCTGGCTTTGGGGATGACCCGTGCAATATTCCTGCTGGAGCACGTGCTACTGGTGGGTGTTGCTATGGTGACCAGTGAAATGAGATAAGGCGGGGTTTCACCTAGCAAAGACTTACAGATGACCTGCAGCCAGTGGGTTTGGCGACTGATATGTAGTGAAGGCCAGCCAACTAGAGCATACAGGTAGCAGTGGTGGTTAGTATATGGGGCTTTGGTGATAAAACGGATGGCACTGTGATAGACTGCATCCAGTTTGCTAAGTAGAGTGTTGGGGCTATTTTGTAAATGACATCGCCGAAGTCGAGGATTGGTAGGATGGTCAGTTTTACGAGGGAAAGTTTGGCGACATGAGTGAAGAAGGCTTTGTTGCGAAATAGGAAGCCGATTCTAGATTTCACTTTGGATTGGCGATGCTTAATGTGAGTCTGGAAGGAGAGTTTACAGTCTAACAAGACACCTAGGTATTCGTAGGTGTCCACATATTTTAGGTCAGAACCGTCCAGAGTAGTGATGCCAGTCAGGTGGGCAGGTGCAGGCAGCGAACGGTTGACAAGCATGCATTTAGTTTACTAGCATTTAAGAGCAGTTGGAGGCCACGGAAGGAGTGTTGTATGGCATTGAAGCTTGTTTGGAGGTTTGTTAGCACAGTGTCCAAAGAAGGGCCAGATGTATACAGAACACCTGCGTAGAGGTGGATCAGAGAATCACCAGCAGCAAGAGCGACATCATTGACATATACAGTGCCTTGCGAAAGAATTCGGCCCCCTTGAACTTTGCGACCTTTTGCCACATTTCAGGCTTCAAACATAAAGATATAAAACTGTATTTTTTTGTGAAGAATCAACAACAAGTGGGACACAATCATGAAGTGGAACGACATTTATTGGATATTTCAAAAAATTTTAACAAATCAAAAACTGAACAATTGGGCGTGCAAAATTATTCAGCCCCCTTAAGTTAATACTTTGTAACTTTGCTGCGATTACAGCTGTAAGTCTGTGACGGCCCTGAATTATTTTGAGCCGTCTCAGTGCTTCTCCTTCCAATAGGGTGCTTTCCCTTTAATTCCCAATTAAATAGCCAGCATCAGCTGCGCAAAAGTGGCGTTTGTGATGGAGACGTGACTGAGGATGTGTTCCCGAAGCTTCTCTATTCCGGTTGTTTTGTTGCTGTTAAACGTGTGTTTTGTAGCCTGAGAGAGTTTACCCAGGATCGGATCCACTCTTTGCGTCCGTGGACTACTCCTCTCTATTCTTCGTGGCCTTTCTCCGCTGGAGATCTATTGGCGGATTGTCTGACTGACCGACTGACTACCACCTTTTTTGTATACGGTATTTCATTTGTTTTGATATGATGTATACGGTGATGATTTATGTAGTTAGATGTAGTTGAGGAATTAGTAAGAGCAGATACGCTTTAACGTTCTGTGGTAAAATTGTTATATTGATGGTATGATTTAATACTGGGTTTACGCTACACGGAATGAACGGACAAACATTGCGTGACAAAAGTCACTTGAGTTCACTGAACTCCTTTACCGGGCTGGACTCTTTTTAGGCCCGAGGTACAGGACATTTCTGGAGGAACCAGAACTCATTGTGTTATATTATTATGTGTGTGTAATCCATTGATGTTGCTAATACAACCCACGCAAAAGAATAGTTGTTTTTGAAGTTCTTTTCAATGTTTTAAGGGTTTATGAAAAGTTGATTTCCCTTCTGACGTTTACATAAGTCCTTTGTAATGGTGTAGACTTGACGGACCAGATGGGACTCATTCCCTCCCAAACTAAAAGGAGAAACCAATGTTTTCTCTGGTAGGCACAACCTACCTGGCACCCCTATAAAAAATAACCTCAAGTCAAAACCGTTACATAAAAAATGGCACCCCAGATGGGACCTGAACCCACAATCCCTGGCTTAGGAAGAACTCCTTGCCACATTGAGGAATGTGTTGCATGGGACAGCTCGAGACTGGTGGGATGTGGCACGTCTCACCACTACCTCCTGGGCTGACTTTGAGGCCAAGTTTTCCTCTGCATTTCTGTCTGAGGACTACACAGATGAGCTGGCAGACAGAGTCAGGAATCGAGTGCAAAGCGAGAAAGAAGGTATCCGTGACTTTGCATACGGTTACCACTCCCTGTGCAGAAGGTGGAAACCTGGCATTGAGGAGGAAGAGGTCATTAAATTGATTTTGAAGAACATCAACCCACTACTAGCCAGTCAACTCCGAGAACGAGTCACCACTGTCGATGGACTGGTTCGCTTGGGACAGCAGTTTGAGAAGGACAGAGAATGCCAACAGCAATATGACCAAAGAAAGAAACAGACACCCAAACCGTTACCCAAGACAGACCATCAACAACAGCCAGAGTCTCAAGCCATGACCCCTCTCATGTTCTGTTGGAGATGTAGCCAAAAGGGACATTCTTCAGCTACATGTCCAAGACCGTATCAAGAAAACCCTTCCAGAAACCACAAATCACAACAGGCCAACACGCCTAACTCTCTTCGCAGGAATGACCATCCTTCTCTGGGTGCTTTAACCAGAGCTGAAATCCCAAGAGTCACTGCCTACGCCCCCCCATCGACATCCCCTTCCTTTCAGTTCATACCGCACCAACTGGTGTTACCCCTGTCCATAGGCCCATGGACAGGAAGAGCCATCCTGGACACCGGGTCATCCTACACACTGCTCAATGAGAAACTGTGGAAGGAGGTTAAAGGTCCGCAATACAACTTGAAGCCGTGGACAGAAGGTCCACTCTATCTGGCTGATGGTGAGGCTAAACGACCACTTGGATGGAGTGAGGTAGAGTTCCGCCTGTGTAACCGCTCCTATATGATTCCTTCAGTTATCCTACAAACCAAGAACCTTGCTTTTCCTGTCGTGTTGGGAATTGATTTCATGTACTTCAGTGGTGTCCAGATTGATATCGCACACAATTGCTACTGGTTTCCATACAATCCGAGCAAGAAGCATTTCTTCCAATCAGAAGCTACGAAGTTACATGATTGGGGTTCAAATATGGCAGTCTTCTCTGCCGTTGCTCCGTTACCACTAACCCTTGATAATCCTTCTGACGATCTCCTTTTACAGGCTGTAAGAAGAGCTCAGCTGGAACATCCAGAGGAGTTAAGGCTGTTGGAACAGCTGCAGAATAATGCTGATGTATGTACTTCAAGGCTAGGACGCACCGGGCTCCTGAAGCACAAAATATTCCTTACACAGGAAATGCCGATCAAGCAAAAGCCATATCGTTTGTCCCCAGCGAAGCTAATCATCCAAAAGGGACTCATTAATGATATGTTAACACAAGATATAATAGAACGTTCCTCCTCTCCTTGGGCTGCTCCTGTTGTCCTCATCCCAAAAAAGACTGGTGGTCTTAGATTTTGTGTGGACTATAGGAAGACCAACAATGTTTCCCAGACTGATGCCTATCCTTTTCCTACCATCCACGAGATCCTGGAGTCATTGTCTGGCGCTGTTGTGTTCACTACCCTTGACCTCAATAGTGGTTATTGGCAAGTTGAGATGGACCAGGAAAGCAAGGACAAGACTGCTTTTGTCTGTGCTGAGGGCTTGTTTTCCTTTAAGGTGATGCCTTTTGGATTAAAGAATGCACCTGCCACTTTCCAAAGACTGATGGAGATTGCGTTAGGGGAGCTCAAAGGGAAGATCTGTTTCGTCTACCTGGACGATATAATTATCTACTCCCAGAACAGAGAACAACACTTTCAAGATCTTCAAGCAGTGTTGGACAAGCTAAGAGAAGCTGGTCTGACCGTGAATATGAAGAAGAGCAACTTCTGCCAAACTTCCCTGAAGTTCCTTGGCCATATTGTGTCTTTCGACGGCATTCATGTGGATCCTGAAAAGACCAAGGCGGTACAAGATTTTCCTGTGCCAACCACACTCAAGGCCCTTCAACGGTTCCTTGGGATGGCTGGATGGTACCATCGGTTTGTGTCGAACTTCTCCCAGGTGGCAGAACCCCTCAACGCGTTGAAGCGAAAAGGAGTGAAATTCCTATGGACGGCAGAGTGCCAGACATCCTTTGAAACCCTGAAACGACACCTCGTCACACCTCCCATTTTAGGTCATCCCAACTTTGATTCCCCTTTTGTTGTTTACACTGATGCAAGTGATGTTGGACTTGGTGCTGTCCTAGTCCAACAGACTGGACTTGGCACTGAAGAAGTGCTAGCGTTCGCCAGTCGGACATTGAATGGAGCAGAACGGAACTACTCCACAACCGAGCAAGAGTGCCTTGCAGTTGTCTGGGCTTTGGAAAAGTGGAGGTACTACCTGGAGGGAAGACACTTCACTGTGGTCACTGACCATTCCTCCCTTGTGTGGGTGTTCAAGACCAACAAACCAAGCACCAGACTCATAAGATGGGCTCTACGGTTGCAAGAGTTCACCTTTGCAGTAGAATACAGGAAAGGAAAATACAACACTGTTCCAGATGCCTTATCCAGAGCTCCTGCTTGTGATAACGGTGGCCCTCATTTTACATGTGCTACTGTCCTGTCAAGCAGTCGAGACTCGCCCAAAACAGACTTTCCCATCTCTGATGAGACCATATGGAAAGCCCAACAGGATGATCCAGAAGTACAGGCTTTGTACCAGACTATCCTGGAAGATGGAGAAAAGATGGTCAATCCTACCACAAAGCTGACCATCCTGGAAGACAAAGTCTACCGTGTTGTACAACTACCACACAGAACCCTCTACCAATTGTACATACCTGAAACTCTACGCCTACAACTGCTTCAACATTTCCATGAAGACCCATTAGCTGGTCATTTGGGCAGGTTCAAAACCTACAAGCGGTTGCAAGCGTTACTGTACTGGCCACATCTGAGCATGGATGTGAAGTCACACATCCGAAACTGTCAGGTTTGTCAAATGTACAAACCAGAAGGTAGAAAGCCTGCTGGCAAGTTGCAGCAAACGGTGGTTACCCGACCTTGGGAAATGCTAGGAGTGGATTTGATGGGTCCATTTCCTAGAAGCTCCAATCAGAATGTGTACATGCTTGTGTTTGTTGATTATTATTCAAAGTGGGTGGAACTCTTTTCCCTGCGTCAGGCCACAGCAAGGACCGTCTCTAACATCCTTACGAAAGAGATCCTGACTCGCTGGGGAGTGCCTGATTACATCCTGTCTGATCGAGGTTCCCAATTTGTCTCTGATCTCTTTGAGGAGACCTGCCAAAGATGGAACCTGAGACAGAAGTTGACCACGGCCTATCACCCACAGACCAATCTCACTGAGAGAGTAAATCGAACCTTGAAGACAATGATTGCTTCCTATGTAGGGACCCAGCACAAACACTGGGACAAGCACCTTCACGAGTTTCGATTTGCCCTGAATTCTGCTGTGCAAGAGTCCACTGGAGTCACACCTGCAGAGCTGAACCTAAGTCGTCCCCTCCGAGGACCCTTGGATATGGTGCTACAGCCCCAGCAGATTACTCCAGACGCTGCTTGCTATGACCAGGTAGTCCATCTCCATGACTTGAGAGCTCTTGTCTCAAAGAACATGACCCAGGCTCGACTCAAGCAGAAGAGAAATTATGATAAGAACAGACGAGACATGCAGTTTCAGCTTCGTGATCGGGTGTGGCTTCGCTCTCATCCTTACTCGAAAGCTGAACAATTCTTCTCTGCCAAGCTCGCTCCTAAATGGCAAGGACCATATAGGATTGTGGAGCAGATGGGCCCTTTGAACTACCGAGTGGTGAAAGAGGACACAGGTGAAGATATGCGCGTTGTCCATGTCTCACGCCTTAAGGCCTGTTACCCCTCGGCTGAGGAATTGGAGGCGATTGAGCGCCGCAAGATCTTGGATATCTTTGAAGAGGAAAGTGAGGAGACTTTTCTCGGATTCCCAGACCCAGAAGTCTCACACCTTAAGGCCTGTGACCCCTCAGCTGAGGAGCGTGAGCTCCAAAAAGTCATGAGAATTTTTGTAGAGGAAAGTGATGAGGAGACCTTTCTCGGTTACCCCGACCAAGATGTGCCTTCCAGGGCAATGGTCGGCTTTTTCCAGGGGAGGGGGTGTGTGACGGCCCTGAATTATTTTGAGCCGTCTCAGTGCTTCTCCTTCCAATAGGGTGCTTTCCCTTTAATTCCCAATTAAATAGCCAGCATCAGCTGCGCAAAAGTGGCGTTTGTGATGGAGACGTGACTGAGGATGTGTTCCCGAAGCTTCTCTATTCCGGTTGTTTTGTTGCTGTTAAACGTGTGTTTTGTAGCCTGAGAGAGTTTACCCAGGATCGGATCCACTCTTTGCGTCCGTGGACTACTCCTCTCTATTCTTCGTGGCCTTTCTCCGCTGGAGATCTATTGGCGGATTGTCTGACTGACCGACTGACTACCACCTTTTTTGTATACGGTATTTCATTTGTTTTGATATGATGTATACGGTGATGATTTATGTAGTTAGATGTAGTTGAGGAATTAGTAAGAGCAGATACGCTTTAACGTTCTGTGGTAAAATTGTTATATTGATGGTATGATTTAATACTGGGTTTACGCTACACGGAATGAACGGACAAACATTGCGTGACAAAAGTCACTTGAGTTCACTGAACTCCTTTACCGGGCTGGACTCTTTTTAGGCCCGAGGTACAGGACATTTCTGGAGGAACCAGAACTCATTGTGTTATATTATTATGTGTGTGTAATCCATTGATGTTGCTAATACAACCCACGCAAAAGAATAGTTGTTTTTGAAGTTCTTTTCAATGTTTTAAGGGTTTATGAAAAGTTGATTTCCCTTCTGACGTTTACATAAGTCCTTTGTAATGGTGTAGACTTGACGGACCAGATGGGACTCATTCCCTCCCAAACTAAAAGGAGAAACCAATGTTTTCTCTGGTAGGCACAACCTACCTGGCACCCCTATAAAAAATAACCTCAAGTCAAAACCGTTACAAGTCGCTTGGGGTATGTCTCTATCAGTTTTGCACATCGAGAGACTGAAATTTTTTCCCATTCCTCCTTGCAAAACAGCTCGAGCTCAGTGAGGTTGGATAGAGAGCATTTGTGAACAGCAGTTTTCAGTTCTTTCCACAGATTCTCGATTGGATTCAGGTCTGGACTTTGATTTGGCCATTCTAACACCTGGATATGTTTATTTTTGAACCATTCCATTGTAGATTTTGCTTTATGTTTTGGATCATTGTCTTGTTGGAAGACAAATCTCCGTCCCAATCTCAGGTCTTTTGCAGAATCCATCAGGTTTTCTTCCAGAATGGTCCTGTATTTGGCTCCATCCATCTTCCCATCAATTTTAACCATCTTCCCTGTCCCTGCTGAAGAAAAGCAGGCCCAAACCATGATGCTGCCACCACCATGTTTGACAGTGTAGATGGTGTGTTCAGCTGTGTTGCTTTTACGCCAAACATAACGTTTTGCATTGTTGCCAAAAAGTTCCATTTTGGTTTCATCTGACCAGAGCACCTTCTTCCACATGTTTGGTGTGTCTCTAAGGTGGCTTGTGGCAAACTTTAAACAACACTTTTTATGGATATCTTTAAGAAATGGCTCTCTTCTTGCCACTCTTCCATAAAGGCCAGATTTGTGCAATATACGACTGATTGTTGTCCTATAGACAGAGTCTCCCACCTCAGCTGTAGATCTCTGCAGTTCATCCAGAGTGATCATGGGCCTCTTGGCTGCATCTCTGATCAGTCTTCTCCTTGTATGAGCTGAAAGTTTATAGGGACGGCCAGGTCTTGGTAGATTTGCAGTGGTCTGATACTCCTTCCATTTCAATATTATCGCTTGCACAGTGCTCCTTGGGATGTTTAAAGCTTGGGAAATATTTTTGTATCCAAATCCGGCTTTAAACTTCTTCACAACAGTATCTCGGACCTGCCTGGTGTGTTCCTTGTTCTTCATGATGCTCTCTGCGCTTTTAACGGACCTCTGAGACTATCACAGTGCAGGTGCACTGATACGGAGACTTGATTACACACAGGTGGATTGTATTTATCATCATTAGTCATTTAGGTCAACATTGGATCATTCAGAGATCCTCACTGAACTTCTGGAGAGAGTTTGCTGCACTGAAAGTAAAGGGGCTGAATAAATTTGCACGCCCAATTTTTCAGTTTTTGATTTGTTAAAAAAGTTTGAAATATCCAATAAATGTTGTTCCACTTCATGATTGTGTCCCACTTGTTGTTGATTCTTCACAAAAAATACAGTTTTATATCTTTATGTTTGAAACCTGAAATGTGGCAAAAGGTCGGAAAGTTCAAGGGGGCCGAATACTTTCGCAAGGCACTGTACAGAGCAAAGAGTCAACCCGAGAATTGAACACTGTGGCAACCACATAGAGACTTCCAGAGGTCCGAACAACAGTCCCTCCGATTTGACACACTGAACTCTATCTGAGAAGTAGTTGGTGAACCAGGTGAGGCAGTCATTTGAGAAGCCAAGGCTATTGAGTCTGCCGATAAGAATGCAGTGATTGACAGCGTCGAAAGCCTTGGCCAGGTCAATGAAGACGGCTGCACAGTACTGTATTTTATCGATGGCGGTTATGATATCGTTTAATACCTTGAGCGTGGCTGAGGTGCACCCATGGCCAGCTCGGAAACCAGATTGCACAGCAGAGAAGACACGTTGGGATTCGAAATGTCTGTGATCTGTTTATTAATTTGGCTTTCGAAGATTTTCAAAAGGCAGGGCAGGATGGATATAGGTCTATATCAGTTTGGGTCTAGAGTGTCTCCCCCTTTGAAGAGGGGGATGACCTCGGCAGCTTTACAATCTTTGGCGTTCTCAGACAATACAAAAGAGAGGTTGAATTGGATAGTAATAGGGGTTGCAACAATTTCGGCGGATCATTTTAGAAAGAGAGGGTGCAGATTGTCTAACCCAGCTGATTTGTTGAGATCCAGATTTTGCAGTTCTTTCAGAACATCAGCTGTCTGGATTTCAGCTAGCCGGGAGAAGGGCCTAGCTTGAGGCTAGCTCCAGGCTAACTGGTGCTTGCTTCAGGACAGAAACCCCCTTGGACGGTTATGTCGGTAGACCAGTCGTGATGGATCGGTGAGGCTCCCTGTCGGAAGCAAAGAGTCATGGCCAATTGGCAAAAGAGTAATCTCTTCGGCTAGCTGGGAGATGGGCCTGGTTCGAGGCTAGCTCCAGGCTAACTGGTGCTTGCTTCAGGACAGAGACGTTAGACAGGAGTAGCCATTCGGATAGCAGCTAGCTAGCTACAATTATCCGGTGTAAAGGTTCAGAGATGGCGGTAGGAATCCGGAGATGTGGTAGAGAAAAGCAGTCTAATATGCTCTGGGTTGATATCGTGCTGTGCAGGCTAGCAGGAATTGACTGGGTTGAGGCTGGCAGTCCTGGTTAATGGTGATGACCGCTAGCAGTGGCTAACTGACAACTAGCTATGAGCTAGTTAGCTTGCTAGTTTCTGAACGGGCTTCCGGTTCAAAAGTGTAAAAATACCAAATCCATACCACAATGGGTGAGACAGGAGAGCATGTTCAGTCCGTAGATGGAAAATGAGATTTAAAAAATAATACAAATATATAACGATATATACAAGGGACAATCAAAACAGACATCATCACTGCTACGCCATCTTGGATCTATGAAATTATGCAATTTTTGACCCCTTGGAGGCAGAATTGACCCCTGTTGGTGGTTTTATGGAATTGCAATGTTGCAGAGTAAGATTTATTCTGTGTAATGTGTATAATTTCTCCCGTGTGAGATTTCTTCTTCCAATATATTTGTTGCGGGTTACTACCGCTCCCTCGCTCTCCATCTCCCCTCAACTCGTTATGCATGCAGCAGTAAGAGTAAGTCAAATAATGGTTTGTAATTCAATAGAGCAATCTTAACTCATTTAGTTGTGCTAAGGGCTGACTGAGGGAGACAAAGAGCTCAAAATGTTGCCGCTGTGCTCATTATGTATATTTAAAACAATTAGCAATTCAAGGCCACACAGTGTGGTGATGGGGGGAGAGGAGAGGAGGGGAGGAGAGAGGAGACGGGAGGGGAGAGCATTAGCTTCAAAGCCTGCTGCTAGGACTAACCCTGTAGCCCAGTTACCAGGTCACTCTCCTGAAGAGAACGGGAAGATGCAATTAAAATCATTTAAAAACAATGTGTAACCACAGACGGCTGCATATTACTGTGTGTTGCTGTACAATACTGGCGACCTCAGCATCCCTGTTCTCTCCCTGGGTTAGGCCAGCCATTAGAGCTTAGGGCTCCAGAATGGCGCAGTGGTCTAAGGCACTGCATCTCAGTGCTAGAGGCCTCAATACAGACACTTTGGTTCGAATCCAGGCTGTATCACAACCGGCTGTGATTGGGAGTCCCAAAGGGCGGCGCACAATTGGCCCAGCGTCGTCCTTGTTTGACCGGTGTAGGCCGTCATTGTAAATAAGAATCTGTTCTTAACTGACTAGCCTAGTTAAATGACGGTTAAATGAAATAAAACATAATTTAAAAAAGAACAGACTTTCAGTTCTCTCCCTGGGTTAGGACAGCCCTGCAGAGCAGGTAGAATCCTATTCTAAATTAATGACATCTGTAATTGCTGCAGGAGGTGTTTCCACTGACTATTAACTCTGTCATGGGAAGACGTACACAATCACAACATCTTGGTTTAATAGAAAATAAAATACTTTTGAAAATATTTGATATTTCTCTATCAGTATGAAAATGTAGATCAGGTTGTGTACAACTGTAGGACAATACATATACTGTAATGCCTTCTGAGATGTCTTTATGAGGCAGCTAAATGTACAACAGGGCAAGGGGTGTGTAGACTTTCACTAGTCACAACTGAAGTCTATTGTTCAATATACTACCACAACAGTGATATCTGTTAATACAACTGAAGTCACTTCTACTGGTCAATATACTACCACAACACTGTCTCTCCGTCCTGCTGAAACATACCCAATTACCACAACACTGTCTCTCCGTCCTGCTGAAACATACCCAATTACCACAACACTGTCTCTCCGTCCTGCTGAAACATACCCAATTACCACAACACTGTCTCTCCGTCCTGCTGAAACATACCCAATTACCACATCACTGTCTCTCAGTCCTGCTGAAACATACCCAATTACCACAACACTGTCTCTCCGTCCTGCTGAAACATACCCAATTACCACAACACTGTCTCTCCGTCCTGCTGAAACATACCCAATTACCACAACACTGTCTCTCCGTCCTGCTGAAACATACCCAATTACCACATCACTGTCTCTCCGTCCTGCTGAAACATACCCAATTACCACAACACTGTCTCTCCGTCCTGCTGAAACATACCCAATTACCACAACACTGTCTCTCCGTCCTGCTGAAACATACCCAATTACCACAACACTGTCTCTCCGTCCTGCTGAAACATACCCAATTACCCAATTTCCACAACACTGTCTCTCAGTCCTGCTGAAACATACCCAATTACCACAACACTGTCTCTCAGTCCTGCTGAAACATACCCAATTACCACAACACTGTCTCTCAGTCCTGCTGAAACATACACAATTTCCACAACACTGTCTCTCAGTCATGCTGAAACATACCCAATTACCACAACACTGTCTCTCAGTCATGCTGAAACATACCCAATTACCACAACACTGTCTCTCAGTCCTGCTGAAACAAACCCATTTTCCACAACACTGTCTCTCAGTACTGCTGAAACATACCCAATCACCATAAGACTGTCTCTCAGTCCTGCTCAAATATACCCAACCACCACAATACTATCTCTCAGTCCTGCTCAAATATATCCAATCACCATAAGACTGTCTCCCAGTCCTGCTGAAATATACCCAATCACCACAAGACTGTCTCTCAGTCCTGCTCAAATGTACCCAATAAATTTGTCATTAGGAAATTAAAGAAGCTGTTTCAAAATGCATCAGTGTGAGGTCATTAATTCAGCTCATGCTACAACAGCTCAGCCGTGCTGGAAGTACTTTAAGACTTTACATTCTCTACGTCCTTATCTGCTTAGTGTCATTTCCCAATTATCTGCTGTTCACCAGGACATCAGGGGAGAGCTTAATGCTGTTTTCTGTTTATCTGCTGTTCACCAGGACATCAGGGGGGAGCTTAATGTGAGAACACACTGAGAACACAATGAGAAAACAATGAGAATACAATGAGAATGCAATGAGAATATGATGAGAACACAATTAGAATGTAATGAGAACACAATTAGAATACGATGAGAACACAATTAGAATATGATGAGAACACAGTTAGAATATAATGAGAACACAATTAGAATACGATGAGAACACAATTAGAATACGATGAGAACACAGTTAGAATATGATGAGAACACAATTAGAATACGATGAGAACACAATTAGAATATGATGAGAACACAATTAGAATATGAAGAGAACACAATTAGAATACGATGAGAGCACAATTAGAATACGATGAGAAGACGATGAGAATTCAATTAGAATATGATGAGAACTCAATGAGAATATGATGAGAACACAATGAGAATATGATGAGAACACAATTAGAATATGATGAGAACGCAATTAGAATACGATGAAAATACAACTAGAATATAACGAGAACACAATGAGAAAATGATGAGAATACAATTAGAATATGAAATATGATGAGAACACAATTAGAATATGATGAGAACACAATTAGAATATGATGAGAACACAATTAGAATATGATGAGAACACAATTAGAATACGATGAGAATACAATTAGAATATAACGAGAACACAATGCGAAAACGATGAGAATACAATTAGAATATGATGAGAACACAATTAGAATATGATGAGAACACAATTAGAATATGATGAGAACACAATTAGAATATGATGAGAACACAATTAGAATGTGATGAGAACACAATAAGAATATGATGAGAACACAACGAGAACATAATTGGAATACGATGAGAACACAATTAGAATACATTGAGAAAACAATGTGAACACAATGAGTACACTGATAATACGATGAGAACACAATGAGAACACAATTAGAATATAATGAGAACACGATGAGAATACGATGAGAACACAATTAGAATATGATGAGAACACAATGAGAACACAATTAGTGTCACGCCCTGACCATAGAGAGCCCCCGTTGTTCTCTATGGTGTTGTAGGTCAGGGCGTGATCTAGTCGTCTTATTTCTATGTTTGTTTTGTGTATGATTCCCAGTTAGAGGCAGCTGATTATCGTTGTCTCTAATTGGGGATCATACTTAAGTTGTCCCTGTTCCCACTTGCATTTGTGGGATATTGTTTTGTGTTTGTGCATGTAGCACCACTGAGGTCATGTTTTCGTTGTTGATTATTTGTTTTTTGGTATTTCCACTTTGAATAAAGTTGTGGATCTCAAATCACGCTGGGCCTTGGTAAGTCCATTTTAACGACCGTGACAATTAGAATATAATGAGAACACGATGAGAATACAATTAGAATATAATGGGAATACAATTAGAATATGATGAGAATATGATGAGAATATAATGAGAATACGATGAGAATACAATTAGAATACGATGAGAATACAATTAGAATATGATGAGAATACAATTAGAATATGATGAGAATACAATTAGAATATGATGAGAATACAATTAGAAAACGATGAGAATACAATTAGATTACGATGAGAATACAATTAGAATATAATGAGAATACGATAAGAATACAATTAGAATATGATGAGAATACAATTAGAATATAATGAGAATACGATGAGAATACAATTAGGATATGATGAGAATACAATTAGAATACGATGAGAATACAATTAGAATACGATGAGAATACAATTAGAACACGATGAGAACACAATTAGAATATGATGAGAACACAATTAGAATAGGATGAGAATACAATTAGAATATAACGAGAACACAATGAGAAAATGATGAGAACAAAATTAGAATATAATGAGAATACAATTAGAATATGATGGGAACACAATGAGAACACAATGAGAACGCACTGAGAACACAATGAGAATATGATGAGAATACAATTGTGATAAGATGAGAACACAATGAGAACACAATTAGAATACGATGAGAACACAATTAGAATATGATGAAAATACGATGAGAATACAATTAAAACACAATTAGAATATGATGAGAACACAATTAAAATATGATGAGAACACAATAAGAATATGATGAGAACACAACGAGAACATAATTGGAATACGATGAGAACACAATTAGAATATGATGAGAACACAATGAGAACACAATGAGAACGCAATGAGAACACAATGAGAGCGCAATGAGAACACAATGAGAATATGATGAGAATACAATTGTAATATGATGAGAACACAATGAGAATACAGTGAGAGTACATTTAAAATACAATTAGAACACGATGAGAATACAATGAGAATATGATGAGAATACAATGAGATTACAATTAAAATACAATTAGAATACGATGAGAATACAATGAGAATATGATGAGAATACAATGAGATTACAATTAAAATACAATGAGAATACGATGAGAATACAATGAGAATATGATGAGAACACAATGAGATTACAATGAAAATACAATTAGAATATGATGAGAATACAATGAGAATATGATGAGAATACAATGAGATTACAATTAAAATACAATTAGAATACGATGAGAATACAATGAGAATTTGATGAGAATAAATGAGAATAAATGAGAATATGATGAGAATACAATGAGATTACAATTAGAATATGATGAGAATACAATTAGAATTCGATGAGAATACAATTAGAATACGATGAGAATACAATTAGAATACGATGAGAACACAATTAGAATATGATGAGAACACAATTATTTATTTACCTTTATTTAACCAGGTAGGCAAGTTGAGAACAAGTTCTCATTTACAATTGCGACCTGGCCAAGATAAAGCAAAGCAGTTCGACAGATACAACGACACAGAGTTACACATGGAGTAAAACAAACATACAGTCAATAATACAGTATAAACAAGTCTATATACAATGTGAGCAAATGAGGTGAGAAGGGAGGTAAAGGCAAAAAAGGCCATGGTGGCAAGGTAAATACAATATAGCAAGTAAAACACTGGAATGGTAGTTTTGCCATGGAAGAATGTGCAAAGTAGAAATAAAAATAATGGGGTGCAAAGGAGCAAAATAAATACATAAATAAAATACAGTTGGGAAAGAGGTAGTTGTTTGGGCTAAATTATAGGTGGGCTATGTACAGGTGCAGTAATCTGTGAGCTGCTCTGACAGTTGGTGCTTAAAGCTAGTGAGGGAGATAAGTGTTTCCAATTTCAGAGATTTTTGTAGAATACGATGAGAATACAATTAGAATATAACGAGAACACAATGAGAAAATGATGAGAACACAATTAGAATATAATGAGAATACAATTAGAATATGATGGGAACACAATGAGAACACAATGAGAACGCAATGAGAACACAATGAGAATATGATGAGAATACAATTGTAATATGATGAGAACACCATGAGAACACAATTAGAATACGATGAGAACACAATTAGAATATGATGAAAATACGATGAGAATACAATTAGAACACAATTAGAATATGATGAGAACACAATTAGAATATGATGAGAACACAACGAGAACATAATTGGAATACGATGAGAACACAATTAGAATATGATGAGAACACAATGAGAACACAATGAGAACGCAATGAGAACACAAGTTAAAGCATACTCTTAGTTAGCTAGCAAACGTTGGCTTGCTGGCTCAATAGCTAACTTTACAATTAATTACTTTCCCATTGTTCATCTTCTGTAGTGTATCATTTGCCATTCTCTAGCTCAGTGTCTCAACTTTTATCTAATGTAAAAAACACCATATCAAGCTATATGATATCAATGCTAAACAAGCCTGTCTACCCAGTAGGGAGTAAGCTATATGACATCAATGCTAAACAAGCCTGTATACCCAGTAGGGAGTAAGCTATATGATATCAATGCTAAACAAGCCTGTCTACCCAGTAGGGAGTAAGCTATATGATAGCAATGCTAAACAAGCCTGTATACCCAGTAGGGAGTAAGCTATATGATATCAATGCTAAACAAGCCTGTCTACCCAGTAGCGAGTAAGCTATATGATATCAATGCTAAACAAGCCTGTCTACCCAGTAGAGAGTAAGCTATATGATATCAATGCTAAACAAGCCTGTCTACCCAGTAGGGAGTAAGCTATATGATATCAATGCTAAACAAGCCCACTAGCAGGGAATACACTGTATGATATCAATGCTAAACAAGCCCACTAGCAGGGAATACACTGTATGATATCAATGCTAAACAAGTCCACTAGCAGGGAGTAAGCTATATGATATCAATGCTAAACAAGTCCACTAGCAGGGAGTAAGCTATATGATATCAATGCTAAACAAGTCCACTACGGAGTTGACCTCTACCACACCTTGATGTGCACTTCCAGACACCTGGGATGGATATCACTAACATGCAACATGATAAACATACATACACACTGAACAATCCATTTCCCACTAACTGACTGATGGAACCTGGAATTCCATATTCATCATTAATAACAAAAACAAAAGACATCAGGGTGTCATGAATATCAGATGCTGAGCGACAGGCAGAGTTATTCATCCCAGCTGCTGCTTCAATAATGAAGAAGAACAGGCTGTGTTACTCTGAGGTAGAGGAGAGGAGAGAGGAGAGAGGAGAAGAGAGGAGTGGAGAGAGGAGTGGAGAGAAGAGGAGAGGAGTGGAGAGAGGAGTGGAGAGAAGAGGAGAGGAGAGGAGAGTAGGAGAGTAGGAGTAGGAGAGAGGAGAGGAGAGAGGAGTCGAGAGAGGAGAGGAGAGAGGAGAGGAGAGAGGAGAGGAGAGGAGAGGAGGAGGAGAGGAGGAGGAGAGAAGAGAAGAGAGGAGAAGAGAGTAGGAGAGGAGAGAGGAGTGGAGTTGAGAGGAGAGAGGGGCTGATGGGAGTCTGTTATCACTAGCAGACTGATCGTGACTGTACTGACAGAGACACCAGACATTCATCATGTCATCAGAGGTCTGAGTGATGGAGCAGGGCCTCAGCCTCAGCTCTATCTGTGTGCAGAAGGGTGTAAATAAGCACTATATGGGGGAGGGGCCAGCCATCTCTTGCGGAGGCCTCCTGCTACCTCCTGCTGAGGTCTCCAGCCAACTCCTGCTGAGGTCTCCATCAAACTCCTGCTGAGGTCTCCATCCAACTCCTTCTGAGGTCTCCATCCAACTCCTGCTGAGGTCTCCATCCAACTCCTGCTGAGGTCTCCATCCAACTCCTGCTGAGGTCTCCATTCAACTCCTGCTGAGGTCTCGAGCCAACTTCTTCTGAGGTCTCCATCCAACTCCTGCTGAGGTCTCCATTCAACTCCTGCTGAGGTCTCCAGCCAACTCCTGCTGAGGTCTCCATCCAACTCCTGCTGAGGTCTCCAGCAAACTCCTACTGTTACCTGCTGCTGAGGTCTCCAGCCAACTCCTGCTGAGGTCTCCAGCCAATTCCTGCTCAGGCCTCCTGCCATCTCCTCCTGCCACCACCTCCTGCAGACTCCTCTACTCATCCACAGGAGACCTGGCAACGCAGCTGACAGCAAATCTAGACCAACCCAATCAGGACAAGTCATAAACTGCCCCAATAATATCCATGTTGAAGCGCCCATGTACAAAGACAGGACAGATCCTACTGTATCATGTAGGACAGCTGGTTGTTGGTAGAAGCTTTGGGATGTAGTCAATGGAAGTAAAACCATCCCAAATCTTCATTTATGGATCTTATTCATGCAAGGAAGTGACATAAATATTTGAGGAGATGTGGCCCCTTATGGCAAGGTCGAGACATCCATGTAGAATGAGCTGTTAAACACTAGTTCGTCCTTCCACTTCGGTCTCAGTGTCACTGAACTTGACTGCATTCCATCCCCTGACAGACTTAAAACATTTGGCACCTGACAAGAAAGAAGAGACCTGTATGTTAAACCTGCATTACCAGAAAACAAGAAAGAAGAAGAAAATATATTGTTTTATTGTCACATCCACCGGATGGGTCAGTCATAGTAGTATGATAGGTGTTGTTTTACAGGGTCAGTCATAGTGGTATGATAGGTGTTGTTTTACAGGGTCAGTCATAGTAATATGATAGGTGTTGTTTTACAGGGTCAGTCATAGTAGTATGATAGGTGTTGTTTTACAGGGTCAGTCATAGTAATATGATAGTTGTTGTTTTACAGGGTCAGTCATAGTAGTATGATAGGTGTTGTTTTACAGGGTCAGTCATAGTAGTATGATAGGTGTTGTTTTACAGGGTCAGTCATAGTAATATGATTGGTGTTGTTTTACAGGGTCAGTCATAGTGGTATGATAGGTGTTGTTTTACAGGGTCAGTCATAGTAGTATGATAGGTGTTGTTTTACAGGGTCAGTCATAGTAGTATGATAGGTGTTGTTTTACAGGGTCAGTCATAGTAGTATGATAGGTGTTGTTTTACAGGGTCAGTCATAGTAGTATGATAGGTGTTGTTTTACAGGGTCAGTCATAGTAATATGATAGGTGTTGTTTTACAGGGTCAGTCATAGTAGTATGATAGGTGTTGTTTTACAGGGTCAGTCATAGTAGTATGATAGGTGTTGTTTTACAGGGTCAGTCATAGTAATATGATAGGTGTTGTTTTACACGGTCAGTCATAGTAGTATGATAGGTGTTGTTTTACAGGGTCAGTCATAGTAGTATGATAGGTGTTGGTTTACAGGGTCAGTCATAGTAGTATGATAGGTGTTGTTTTACAGGGTCAGTCATAGTAGTATGATAGGTGTTGTTCTACAGGGTCAGCCATAGTAGTATGATAGGTGTTGTTTTACAGGGTCAGTCATAGTAGTATGATAGGTGTTGTTTTACACGGTCAGTCATAGTAATATGATAGTTGTTGTTTTACAGGGTCAGTCATAGTAGTA
This sequence comes from Oncorhynchus mykiss, assembly GCF_057628025.1. Lineage (NCBI taxonomy): Eukaryota > Metazoa > Chordata > Actinopteri > Salmoniformes > Salmonidae > Oncorhynchus > Oncorhynchus mykiss. The sequence goes on along the minus strand of NC_143024.1, from coordinate 849,081 downwards.
TGATAGGTGTTGTTTTACAGGGTCAGTCATAGTAGTATGATAGGTGTTGTTTTACAGGGTCAGTCATAGTAATATGATTGGTGTTGTTTTACAGGGTCAGTCATAGTGGTATGATAGGTGTTGTTTTACAGGGTCAGTCATAGTAGTATGATAGGTGTTGTTTTACAGGGTCAGTCATAGTAGTATGATAGGTGTTGTTTTACAGGGTCAGTCATAGTAGTATGATAGGTGTTGTTTTACAGGGTCAGTCATAGTAGTATGATAGGTGTTGTTTTACAGGGTCAGTCATAGTAATATGATAGGTGTTGTTTTACAGGGTCAGTCATAGTAGTATGATAGGTGTTGTTTTACAGGGTCAGTCATAGTAGTATGATAGGTGTTGTTTTACAGGGTCAGTCATAGTAATATGATAGGTGTTGTTTTACACGGTCAGTCATAGTAGTATGATAGGTGTTGTTTTACAGGGTCAGTCATAGTAGTATGATAGGTGTTGGTTTACAGGGTCAGTCATAGTAGTATGATAGGTGTTGTTTTACAGGGTCAGTCATAGTAGTATGATAGGTGTTGTTCTACAGGGTCAGCCATAGTAGTATGATAGGTGTTGTTTTACAGGGTCAGTCATAGTAGTATGATAGGTGTTGTTTTACAGGGTCAGTCATAGTAATATGATAGGTGTTGTTTTACAGGGTCAGTCATAGTAGTATGATAGGTGTTGGTTTACAGGGTCAGTCATAGTAGTATGATAGGTGTTGTTTTACAGGGTCAGTCATAGTAGTATGATAGGTGTTGTTTTACAGGGTCAGTCATAGTAGTATGATAGGTGTTGTTTTACAGGGTCAGTCATAGTAGTATGATAGGTGTTGTTTTACAGGGTCAGTCATAGTAGTATGATAGGTGTTGTTTTACAGGGTCAGTCATAGTAGTATGATAGGTGTTGTTTTACAGGGTCAGTCATAGTAGTATGATAGATGTTGTTTTACAGGGTCAGTCATAGTAGTATGATAGGTGTTGTTTTACAGGGTCAGTCATAGTAGTATGATAGGTGTTGTTTTACAGGGTCAGTCATAGTAGTATGATAGGTGTTGTTTTACAGGGTCAGTCATAGTAGTATGATAGGTGTTGTTTTACAGGGTCAGTCATAGTAGTATGATAGGTGTTGTTTTACAGGGTCAGTCATAGTAGTCTGATAGGTGTTGTTTTACAGGGTCAGTCATAGTAGTATGATAGGTGTTGTTTTACAGGGTCAGTCATAGTAGTATGATAGGTGTTGTTTTAGAGGGTCAGTCATAGTAGTATGATAGGTGTTGTTTTACATGGTCAGTCATAGTAATATGATAGGTGTTGTTTTACAGGGTCAGTCATACTAGTATGATAGGTGTTGTTTTACAGGGTCAGTCATAGTAGTATGATAGGTGTTGTTTTACAGGGTCAGTCATAGTAGTATGATAGGTGTTGTTTTACAGGGTCAGTCATAGTAGTATGATAGGTGTTGTTCTACAGGGTCAGTCATAGTAGCATGATAGGTGTTGTTTTACAGGGTCAGTCATAGTAGTATGATAGCTGTTGTTTTACAGGGTCAGTCATAGTAGTATGATAGGTGTTGGTTTACAGGGTCAGTCATAGTAGTATGATAGGTGTTGTTTTACATGGTCAGTCATAGTAGTATGATAGGTGTTGTTTTACAGGGTCAGTCATAGTAGTATGATAGGTGTTGTTTTACAGGGTCAGTCATAGTAGTATGATAGATGTTGTTTTATAGGGTCAGTCATAGTAGTATGATAGGTGTTGGTTTACAGGGTCAGTCATAGTAGTATGATAGGTGTTGTTTTACAGGGTCAGTCATAGTAGTATGATAGGTGTTGTTCTACAGGGTCAGCCATAGTAGTATGATAGGTGTTGTTTTACAGGGTCAGTCATAGTAGTATGATAGGTGTTGTTTTACAGGGTCAGTCATAGTAATATGATAGGTGTTGTTTTACAGGGTCAGTCATAGTAGTATGATAGGTGTTGGTTTACAGGGTCAGTCATAGTAGTATGATAGGTGTTGTTTTACAGGGTCAGTCATAGTAGTATGATAGGTGTTGTTTTACAGGGTCAGTCATAGTAGTATGATAGGTGTTGTTTTACAGGGTCAGTCATAGTAGTATGATAGGTGTTGTTTTACAGGGTCAGTCATAGTAGTATGATAGGTGTTGTTTTACAGGGTCAGTCATAGTAGTATGATAGGTGTTGTTTTACAGGGTCAGTCATAGTAGTATGATAGATGTTGTTTTACAGGGTCAGTCATAGTAGTATGATAGGTGTTGTTTTACAGGGTCAGTCATAGTAGTATGATAGGTGTTGTTTTACAGGGTCAGTCATAGTAGTATGATAGGTGTTGTTTTACAGGGTCAGTCATAGTAGTATGATAGGTGTTGTTTTACAGGGTCAGTCATAGTAGTATGATAGGTGTTGTTTTACAGGGTCAGTCATAGTAGTCTGATAGGTGTTGTTTTACAGGGTCAGTCATAGTAGTATGATAGGTGTTGTTTTACAGGGTCAGTCATAGTAGTATGATAGGTGTTGTTTTAGAGGGTCAGTCATAGTAGTATGATAGGTGTTGTTTTACATGGTCAGTCATAGTAATATGATAGGTGTTGTTTTACAGGGTCAGTCATACTAGTATGATAGGTGTTGTTTTACAGGGTCAGTCATAGTAGTATGATAGGTGTTGTTTTACAGGGTCAGTCATAGTAGTATGATAGGTGTTGTTTTACAGGGTCAGTCATAGTAGTATGATAGGTGTTGTTCTACAGGGTCAGTCATAGTAGCATGATAGGTGTTGTTTTACAGGGTCAGTCATAGTAGTATGATAGCTGTTGTTTTACAGGGTCAGTCATAGTAGTATGATAGGTGTTGGTTTACAGGGTCAGTCATAGTAGTATGATAGGTGTTGTTTTACAGGGTCAGTCATAGTAGTATGATAGGTGTTGTTTTACAGGGTCAGTCATAGTAGTATGATAGGTGTTGTTTTACAGGGTCAGTCATAGTAGTATGATAGATGTTGTTTTACAGGGTCAGTCATAGTAGTATGATAGGTGTTGGTTTACAGGGTCAGTCATAGTAGTATGATAGGTGTTGTTTTACAGGGTCAGTCATAGTAGTATGATAGGTGTTGTTCTACAGGGTCAGCCATAGTAGTATGATAGGTGTTGTTTTACAGGGTCAGTCATAGTAGTATGATAGGTGTTGTTTTACAGGGTCAGTCATAGTAATATGATAGGTGTTGTTTTACAGGGTCAGTCATAGTAGTATGATAGGTGTTGGTTTACAGGGTCAGTCATAGTAGTATGATAGGTGTTGTTTTACAGGGTCAGTCATAGTAGTATGATAGGTGTTGTTTTACAGGGTCAGTCATAGTAGTATGATAGGTGTTGTTTTACAGGGTCAGTCATAGTAGTATGATAGGTGTTGTTTTACAGGGTCAGTCATAGTAGTATGATAGGTGTTGTTTTACAGGGTCAGTCATAGTAGTATGATAGGTGTTGTTTTACAGGGTCAGTCATAGTAGTATGATAGATGTTGTTTTACAGGGTCAGTCATAGTAGTATGATAGGTGTTGTTTTACAGGGTCAGTCATAGTAGTATGATAGGTGTTGTTTTACAGGGTCAGTCATAGTAGTATGATAGGTGTTGTTTTACAGGGTCAGTCATAGTAGTATGATAGGTGTTGTTTTACAGGGTCAGTCATAGTAGTATGATAGGTGTTGTTTTACAGGGTCAGTCATAGTAGTCTGATAGGTGTTGTTTTACAGGGTCAGTCATAGTAGTATGATAGGTGTTGTTTTACAGGGTCAGTCATAGTAGTATGATAGGTGTTGTTTTAGAGGGTCAGTCATAGTAGTATGATAGGTGTTGTTTTACATGGTCAGTCATAGTAATATGATAGGTGTTGTTTTACAGGGTCAGTCATACTAGTATGATAGGTGTTGTTTTACAGGGTCAGTCATAGTAGTATGATAGGTGTTGTTTTACAGGGTCAGTCATAGTAGTATGATAGGTGTTGTTTTACAGGGTCAGTCATAGTAGTATGATAGGTGTTGTTCTACAGGGTCAGTCATAGTAGCATGATAGGTGTTGTTTTACAGGGTCAGTCATAGTAGTATGATAGCTGTTGTTCTACAGGGTCAGTCATTGTAGTATGATAGATGTTGTTTTACAGGGTCAGTCATAGTAGTATGATAGGTGTTGTTTTACAGGGTCAGTCATAGTAGTATGATAGGTGTTGTTCTACAGGGTCAGTCATAGTAGTATGATAGGTGTTGTTTTACAGGGTCAGTCATAGTAGTATGATAGGTGTTGTTCTACAGGGTCAGTCATAGTAGTATGATAGGTGTTGTTCTACAGGGTCAGTCATAGTAATATTATAGGTGTTGTTTTACAGGGTCAGTCATAGTAGTATGATAGGTGTTGTTTTACAGGGTCAGTCATAGTAATATGATAGGTGTTGTTTTACAGGGTCAGTCATAGTAGATTGGTAGGTGTTGTTTTAGAGGGTCAGCCATAGTAGTTTGGTAGGTCTAGTGTAATGTGTTGTTTTACAGGGTCGGTCATAGTAGTTTGGTAGGTCCAGTGTAATGTGTTGTCAGCCATAGTAGTTTGGTAGGTCCAGTAATAATGTAATGACGCTCATTTGTCTGTCTGAAGCTCTGCCCTGTGTCCTTGTTGTAGTGTTGGTGTTCATGACGTTCATTAGTCTGTCTGAAGCTCTGCTCTGTTTCCTTGTTGTAGTGCTGGTGTTCATGACGTTCATTAGTCTGTCTGAAGCTCTGTTCTGTGTCCTTGTTGAAGTGCTGGTGTTCATTACTCATGACGCTCATTAGTTTGTCTGAAGCTCTGCTCTGTTTCCTTGTTGTAGTGCTGGGGTTCATTACTCATGACGCTCATTAGTCTGTCCTAAGCTCTGTTCTGTTTCCTTGTTGTAGTGCTGGTGTTCATGATGCTCATTAGTCTGTCTGAAGCTCTGTTCTGTTTCCTTGTTGTAGTGCTGGTGTTCATGACGCTCATTAGTCTGTCCTAAGCTCTGTTCTGTTTCCTTGTTGAAGTGCTGGTGTTCATGACGCTCATTAGTCTGTCTGAAGCTCTGTTCTGTTTCCTTGTTGTAGTGCTGGTGTTCATGACGCTCATTAGTCTGTCCTAAGCTCTGTTCTGTTTCCTTGTTGAAGTGCTGGTGTTCATGACGCTCATTAGTCTGTCTGAAGCTCTGTTCTGTTTCCTTGTTGTAGTGCTGGTGTTCATGACGCTCATTAGTCTGTCCTAAGCTCTGTTCTGTTTCCTTGTTGTAGTGTTGGTGTTCATGACGCTCATCAGTCTGTCTGAAGCTCTGTTCTGTTTCCTTGTTGAAGTGCTGGTGTTCATGACGCATGACGCTCATTAGTCTGTCTGAAGCTCTGTTCTGTTTCCTTGTTGAAGTGCTGGTGTTCATGACGCTCCTCAGTCTGTCAGAAGCTCTGTTCTGTTTCCTTGTTGTAGTGCTGGTGTTCATTATGCATGACGCTCATTAGTCTGTCTGAAGCTCTGTTCTGTTTCCTTGTTGTAGTGTTGGTGTTCATGACGCTCATCAGTCTGTCTGAAGCTCTGTTTTGTTTCCTTGTTGTAGTGCTGGTGTTCATGACGCTCATCAGTCTGTCTGAAGCTCTGTTCTGTTTCCTTGTTGTAGTGCTGGTGTTCATTATGCATGACGCTCATTAGTCTGTCTGAAGCTCTGTTCTGTTTCCTTGTTGTAGTGTTGGTGTTCATGACGCTCATCAGTCTGTCTGAAGCTCTGTTCTGTTTCCTTGTTGAAGTGCTGGTGTTCATGACGCATGACGCTCATTAGTCTGCCAGTCATCCAGCAACATTAATTGGTTGATGAGAATAACCAAAGTGACTAGTTATCCCCGGGGTGAATTACTTAATGAATGTATATTGTGTGACTTATAGAAGTAATGTCACCAGATATTGAATTTTGGGGTCATGCAAAACTCTTATTTACAGTGCCTTGCGAAAGTATTCGGCCCCGTTGAACTTTGCGACCTTTTGCCACATTTCAGGCTTCAAACATAAAGATATAAAACTGTATTTTTTTGTGAAGAATCAACAACAAGTGGGACACAATCATGAAGTGGAACGACATTTATTGGATATTTCAAACTTTTGTAACAAATCAAAAACTGAAAAATTGGGCGTGCAAAATTATTCAGCCGCTGTGTCAGATTTCAAAAAGGCTTTACGGCGAAAGCAGAACATGCGATTAACTGAGGACAGCGCCCGCTTACAAAAGCATACAAAAATGTTTTTTGTTGCCGCGTTTTGTTCAGGAATCCACTGGCTCAAAGGCGTTCACGACATGCAGACGAAAACATCCTAATAGTACCTATAAAGTTCGTCGAAACATGTCAAACGACGTTTATAATTAATCCTCAGGTTGTCTATTGTCGAAATAATTTTTAATATTTCAACCGGACAATAGTGTCTTCAATAGAAATGAAAAACAACGAACGTCACGCAATCGGTCACTCGCTCAAAACAGCTCTGGTTAATTTAGAGTCCACTGAAATAATGTTCTTATTCTTCCTTGTTTTTCAGAATACAAGCCTGAAACAATGTCTAAAGAGTGTTGACATCTAGTGGAAGCCATAGGAACTGCAATTTGGGTCCTATCCAAATACATACTGTACAGGCATTCAATAGAAAAGTACCCACATCAGAAATATCCCACTTCCTGGATGGATTTTCCTCAGGTTGTCGCCTGCCATTTCAGTTCTATCCAATACTATCATGCATATGCATATCCTAGCTTCTAGGCCTGAGTAACTAGCAGTTTACTTTGGGCACGTTTGTCATCCAAACTTCAAAATACTGCAGTGGAGTAGGGTGGTGGGTTGTTAATGAGTGTAGGGTTAGATGGTAGGGTATTTAAGTAGTGGAGTAGGGTGGTGGGTTGTTAATGAGTGTAGGGTTAGATGGTAGATGGTAGGGTATTTAAATAGTGGAGTAGGGTGGTGGGTTGTTAATGAGTGTAGGGTTAGATGGTAGGGTATTTAAGTAGTGGAGTAGGGTGGTGGGTTGTTAATGAGTGTAGGGTTAGATGGTAGATGGTAGGGTATTTAAATAGTGGAGTAGGGTGGTGGGTTGTTAATGAGTGTAGGGTTAGATGGTAGATGGTAGGGTATTTAAATAGTGGATCAGGGTGGTGGGTTGTTAATGAGTCTAGGGTTAGATGGTAGATGGTAGGGTATTTAAATAGTGGATCAGGGTGGTGGGTTGTTAATGAGTGTAGGGTTAGATGGCAGGGTATTTAAGTAGTGGAGTAGGGTGGTGGGTTGTTAATGAGTGTAGGGTTAGATGGTAGATGGTAGGGTATTTAAATAGTGGAGTAGGGTGGTGGGTTGTTAATGAGTGTAGGGTTAGAAGTAGTGGAGCAGGGTGGTGGGTTGTTAATGAGTGTAGGGTTAGATGGTAGGGTATTTAAGTAGTGGAGTAGGGTGGTGGGTTGTTAATGAGTGTAGGGTTAGAAGTAGTGGAGCAGGGTGGTGGGTTGTTAATGAGTGTAGGGTTAGATGGTAGGGTATTTAAGTAGTGGAGTAGGGTGGTGGGTTGTTAATGAGTGTAGGGTTAGAAGTAGTGGAGCAGGGTGGTGGGTTGTTAATGAGTGTAGGGTTAGATGGTAGGGTATTTAAATAGTGAAGTAGGGTGGTAGGTTGTTAATGAGTGTAGGGTTAGATGGTAGATGGTAGGGTATTTAAATAGTGGATCAGGGTGGTGGGTTGTTAATGAGTGTAGGGTTAGATGGCAGGGTATTTAAGTAGTGGAGTAGGGTGGTGGGTTGTTAATGAGTGTAGGGTTAGATGGTAGATGGTAGGGTATTTAAATAGTGGAGTAGGGTGGTGGGTTGTTAGTGAGTGTAGGGTTAGATGGTAGGGTATTTAAATAGTGGAGTAGGGTGGGAGGGGTTGTAGTGTAGGTTTAGATGGTAGGGTATTTAAATAGTGGAGTAGGGTGGTGGGTTGTTAATGAGTGTAGGGTTAGATGGTAGGGTTTTTAAGTAGTCGAGTAGGGTGGTAGGTTGTTAATGAGTGTAGGGTTAGATGGTAGGGTATTTAAGTAGTGGAGTAGGGTGGTGGGTTGTTAATGAGTGTAGGGTTAAGATGGTAGGGTATTTAAGTAGTGGAGTAGGGTGGTGGGTTGTTAATGAGTGTAGGGTTAGATGGTAGGGTATTTAAGTCGTGGAGTAGGGTGGTGGGTTGTTAATGAGTGTAGGGTTAAGATGGTAGGGTATTTAAGTAGTGGAGTAGGGTGGTGGGTTGTTAATGAGTGTAGGGTTAGATGGTAGGGTATTTAAATAGTGGAGCAGGTTGGTGGATTGTTAATGAGTGTAGGGTTAGATGGTAGGGTATTTAAGTAGTGGAGTAGGGTGGTGGGTTGTTAATGAGTGTAGGGTTAGATGGTAGGGTATTTAAAAGGTGGAGTAGGGTGGTGGGTTGTTAATGAGTGTAGGGTTAGATGGTAGGGTATTTAAGTAGTGGAGCAGGTTGATGGATTGTTAATGAGTGTAGGGTTAGATGGTAGGGTATTTAAGTAGTGGAGTAGGGTGGTAGGTTGTTAATTAATTTAGGGTTAGATGGTAGATGGTTATTACTGTAGAGTTAGATGGTAGATGGTTATTAATGTAGAGTTAGATGGTAGATGGTTATTAGTGTAGCGTTAGATGGTCAATGGTTATTAGTGTAGAGTTTGATGGTAGATGGTTATTAGTGTAGAGTTAGATGGTAGATGGTTATTAGTGTAGAGTTAGATGGTAGATGGTTATTAGTGTAGAGTTAGATGGTATATGGTTATTAGTGTAGAGTTAGATGGTAGATGGTATTAGTGTACACTTAGATGGTTATTAATGTAGAGTTAGATGGTTATTAATGTAGAGTTAGATGGTCAATGGTTATTAGTGTAGAGTTAGATGGTAGAATGTTAATAGTGTAGAGTTAGATGGTATATGGTTATTAGTGTAGAGTTAGATGGTAGATGGTTAATAGTGTAGAGTTAGATGGTGGATGGTTATTAGTGTAGAGTTAGATGGTAGATGGTTGTTATTGTAGAGTTAGATGGTTATTAGTGTAGAGTTAGATGGTATATGGTTATTAGTGTAGAGTTAGATGGTTATTAATGTAGAGTTAGATGGTAGATGGTTATTAGTGTAGAGTTAGATGGTAGATGGTTATTAGTTTAGAGTTAGATGGTTATTAATGTAGAGTTAGATGGTAGATGGTTATTAATGTAGAGTTAGATTGTAGATGGTTACTAGTGTAGAGTTAGATGGTAGATGGTTATTAGTTTAGAGTTAGATGGTTATTAATGTAGAGTTAGATGGTAGATGGTTATTAGTGTAGAGTTAGATTGTAGATGGTTATTAGTGTAGAGTTAGATGGTAGATGGTTATTAGTGTAGAGTTAGATGGTTATTAATATAGAGTTAGATGGTATATGGTTATTAGTGTAGAGTTAGATGGTTATTAGTGTAGAGTTAGATGGTTATTAGTGTAGAGTTAGATGGTAGATGGTTATTAGTTTAGAGTTAGATGGTTATTAATGTAGAGTTAGATGGTATATGGTTATTAGTGTAGAGTTAGATGGTTAGATGTTTATTAGTCTAGAGTTAGATGGTAGATGGTTATTAGTTTAGAGTTAGATGTTTATTAGTCTAGAGTTAGATGGTAGATGGTTATTAGTTTAGAGTTAGATGGTTATTAGTGTAGAGTTAGATGGTAGATGGTTATTAGTGTAGAGTTAGATGGTTATTAGTGTAGAGTTAGATGGTATATGGTTATTAGTTTAGAGTTAGATGGTTATTAATGTAGAGTTAGATGGTATATGGTTATTAGTGTAGAGTTAGATGGTAGATGTTTATTAGTGTAGAGTTAGATGGTATATGGTTATTAGTGTAGAGTTAGATGGTAGATGTTTATTAGTCTAGAGTTAGATGGTAGATGGTTATTAGTTTAGAGTTAGATGGTTATTAGTGTAGAGTTAGATGGTATATGGTTATTAGTGTAGAGTTAGATGGTAGATGGTTATTAGTGTAGAGTTAGATGGTTATTAGTGTAGAGTTAGATGGTATATGGTTATTAGTGTAGAGTTAGATGGTAGATGGTTATTAGTGTAGAGTTAGATGGTAGATGGTTATTAGTGTAGAGTTAGATGGTTATTAGTGTAGAGTTAGATGGTTATTAGTGTAGAGTTAGATGGTATATGGTTATTAGTGTAGAGTTAGATGGTAGATGGTTATTAGTGTAGAGTTAGATGGTAGATGGTTATTAGTGTAGAGTTAGATGGTAGTTGGTTATTAGTGTAGAGTTAGATGGTTATTAATATAGAGTTAGATGGTAGATGGTTATTAGTGTAGAGTTAGATGGTATATGGTTATTAATGTAGAGTTAGATGGTAGATGGTTATTAGTGTAGAGTTAGATGTTATATGGTTATTAGTGTAGAGTTAGATGGTATATGGTTATTAGTGTAGAGTTAGATGGTTATTAATATAGAGTTAGATGGTAGATGGTTATTAGTGTAGAGTTAGATGGTAGATGGTTATTAGTGTAGAGTTAGATGGTAGATGGTTATTAGTGTAGAGTTAGATGGTAGATGGTTATTAGTGTAGAGTTAGATGGTAGATGGTTATTAGTGTAGAGTTAGATGGTTATTAGTGTAGAGTTAGATGGTAGATGGTTATTAGTGTAGAGTTAGATGGTATATGGTTATTAGTGTAGAGTTAGATGGTAGATAGTTATTAGTGTAGAGTTAGATGGTAGATGGTTATTAGTGTAGAGTTAGATTGTAGATGGTTATTAGTGTAGAGTTAGATGGTTATTAATATAGAGTTAGATGGTATATGGTTATTAGTGTAGAGTTAGATGGTAGATTGTTATTAGTTTAGAGTTAGATGGTAGATGGTTATTAGTGTAGAGTTAGATGGTTATTAATGTAGAGTTAGATGGTAGATGGTTATTAGTGTAGAGTTAGATGGTAGATTGTTAATAGTGTAGAGTTAGATGGTTATTAATATAGAGTTAGATGGTAGATGGTTATTAGTGTAGCGTTAGATGGTAGATGGTTATTAGTGTAGAGTTAGATGGTAGATGGTTATTAGTGTAGAGTTAGATGGTAGATGGTTATTAGTGTAGAGTTAGATGGTAGATGGTTATTAGTGTAGAGTTAGATGGTAGATGGTTATTAATGTAGAGTTAGATGGTAGATGGTTATTAGTGTAGAGTTAGATGTTATATGGTTATTAGTGTAGAGTTAGATGGTTATTAGTGTAGAGTTAGATGGTATATGGTTATTAGTGTAGAGTTAGATGGTAGATGGTTATTAGTGTAGAGTTAGATGGTAGATGGTTATTAGTGTAGAGTTAGATGGTAGATGGTTATTAATGTAGAGTTAGATGGTAGATGGTTATTAGTGTAGAGTTAGATGTTATATGGTTATCAGTGTAGAGTTAGATGGTTATTAGTGTAGAGTTAGATGGTATATGGTTATTAGTGTAGAGTTAGATGGTAGATGGTTATTAATGTAGAGTTAGATGGTAGATGGTTATTAGTGTAGAGTTAGATGGTCGATGGTTATTAGTGTAGAGTTAGATGGTTATTAGTGTAGAGTTAGATGGTAGATGGTTATTAGTGTAGAGTTAGATGGTATATGGTTATTAGTGTAGAGTTAGATGGTAGATGGTTATTAGTGTAGAGTTAGATGGTAGATGGTTATTAGTGTAGAGTTAGATGGTAGATGGTTATTAGTGTAGAGTTAGATGGTAGATGGTTATTAGTGTAGAGTTAGATGGTCGATGGTTATTAGTGTAGAGTTAGATGGTTATTAGTGTAGAGTTAGATGGTAGATGGTTATTAGTGTAGAGTTAGATGGTAGATGGTTATTAGTGTAGAGTTAGATGGTAGATGGTTATTAGTGTAGAGTTAGATGGTAGATGGTTATTAGTGTAGAGTTAGATGGTAGATGGTTATTAGTGTAGAGTTAGATGGTATATGGTTATTAGTGTAGAGTTAGATGGTAGATGGTTAATAGTGTAGAGTTAGATGGTAGATGGTTATTAGTGTAGAGTTAGATGGTAGATGGTTATTAATATAGAGTTAGATGGTATATGGTTATTAGTGTAGAGTTAGATGGTAGATGGTTATTAGTGTAGAGTTAAATGGTAGATGGTTATTAGTGTAGAGTTAGATGGTAGATGGTTATTAGTGTAGAGTTAGATGGTAGATGGTTATTAATATAGAGTTAGATGGTATATGGTTATTAGTGTAGAGTTAGATGGTAGATGGTTATTAGTGTAGAGTTAGATGGTAGATGGTTATTAGTGTAGAGTTAGATGGTATATGGTTATTAGTGTAGAGTTAGATGGTAGATGGTTATTAGTGTAGAGTTAGATGGTAGATGGTTATTAGTGTAGAGTTAGATGGTAGATGGTTATTAGTGTAGAGTTAGATGGTAGATGGTTATTAATATAGAGTTAGATGGTAGATGGTTATTAGTGTAGAGTTAGATGGTAGATGGTTATTAGTGTAGAGTTAGATGGTAGATGGTTATTAGTGTAGAGTTAGATGGTAGATGGTTATTAATATAGAGTTAGATGGTATATGGTTATTAGTGTAGAGTTAGATGGTAGATGGTTATTAGTGTAGAGTTAGATGGTAGATGGTTATTAGTGTAGAGTTAGATGGTAGATGGTTATTAGTGTAGAGTTAGATGGTAGATGGTTATTAATATAGAGTTAGATGGTATATGGTTATTAGTGTAGAGTTAGATGGTAGATGGTTATTAGTGTAGAGTTAGATGGTAGATGGTTATTAGTGTAGAGTTAGATGGTAGATGGTTATTAGTGTAGAGTTAGATGGTAGATGGTTATTAATATAGAGTTAGATGGTATATGGTTATTAGTGTAGAGTTAGATGGTAGATGGTTATTAGTGTAGAGTTAGATGGTAGATGGTTATTAGTGTAGAGTTAGATGGTAGATGGTTATTAGTGTAGAGTTAGATGGTAGATGGTTATTAATATAGAGTTAGATGGTATATGGTTATTAGTGTAGAGTTAGATGGTAGATGGTTATTAGTGTAGAGTTAGATGGTAGATGGTTATTAGTGTAGAGTTAGATGGTAGATTGTAAGTTACTTTGTAGGGTATTTGTTTATTTATTTCCCTTTTTTCAAGCAAAGTATAAGGGAGTTTTACTCCTGTCTAGTAGGTTGCGGTAATACAACATTTATTGGATCCCAACCATTGTTAACCTCATTGAAGAAGAAGAAGAAGAACCTTGGGGACAGCAGGCTGGGCAGGTAACAGGTTGGCTAAATCAGAGTCATTCCTGGGTTTGGTTATAGACAAACAGTTGTTGCCTGAATAGTTTATACTGTGAATAATTTGTTTTTTTTAAGGTCTTTACATCCATGTCCTGTTTGTTCTTTTCTGAACAAAGTTTCTTGGCCAATTTGTCCTAATATTGTAACTAAAAGCATGTTAGAGAGGTGAATACCAGAACATCCTGTCTGTCTTCTCTCTGTCCCATCCACCACCTCGGCTTCCTGCACCTGTTAATATTGTAACTAAAAGCCTGTTAGAGAGGTGAATACCAGAACATCCTGTCTGTCTCCTCTCTGTCCCACCCACCACCTCGGCTTCCTGCACCTGTTAATATTGTAACTAAAAGCCTGTTAGAGAGGTGAATACCAGAACATCCTGTCTGTCTCCTCTCTGTCCCACCCACCACCTCGGCTTCCTGCACCTGTTAATATTGTAACTAAAAGCCTGTTAGAGAGGTGAATACCAGAACATCCTGTCTGTCTTCTCTCTGTCCCATCCACCACCTCGGCTTCCTGCACCTGTTAATATTGTAACTAAAAGCCTGTTAGAGAGGTGAATACCAGAACATCCTGTCTGTCTTCTCTCTGTCCCATCCACCACCTCGGCTTCCTGCACCTGTTAATATTGTAACTAAAAGCCTGTTAGAGAGGTGAATACCAGAACATCCTGTCTGTCTCCTCTCTGTCCCACCCACCACCTCGGCTTCCTGCACCTGTTAATATTGTAACTAAAAGCCTGTTAGAGAGGTGAATACCAGAACATCCCGTCTGTCTCCTCTCTGTCCCACCCACCACCTCGGCTTCCTGCACCTGTTAATATTGTAACTAAAAGCCTGTTAGAGAGGTGAATACCAGAACATCCTGTCTGTCTCCTCTCTGTCCCACCCACCACCTCGGCTTCCTGCTTCACAATCTCCTTTGAATATTATTCTATTTATGCCTCACTTTGAAAGAGAGAAAAACACACCAAATCAACTAATCTATTCCCAAGAAATGCATCAAAATTAGGGGTAGTGCTTGGATAACACTTTTCTATTTAAGTGTTGCTCTATTTATCATTAATTTGAAGCAATATATGGGTCTCCGCGGTGCTGTGGAATAAAGTAGCTTTGGTGTGTGAGTACTAATCTGTCCCAGAGGTTTAGGAGGAGATCCAGATCAGTAGTGTGAATAGAAAACTGCCTGAAGGGCTCAGAACACAGAGGAGATAACAGGAAGATTAAGCTGTTGCTGCTTTCTGAGGTTTCTCTGTGGTTCCTGCAGGCGCCCTATATTCACCTTATCTGGTTTATAGGCTTCTTAAGAGTCCCTAACCCTATAGGGTTCTTAACCCAACCTAACCCTAGCCTCGTCGAGAACCACACTTCCCTAAAACAGGTAAGCCTGTCGAAGTTCATGAAATAAATATTGCTAAATAGGGGTATAGACCGGATGGATGTAAATCAGCGACTCCTTGCAACACGTCAAACCAATGAAATGCCTTGCTTGGGTGGAGCTACAGTAGTGCTCACTAGTTACAACCCTGGGAAATTGCTCATTGAAACCCTATACATTTGGCGTATAGAGTACAAAACAGAATAACGTTTTCATTCCAGAGTTTCCTCCATGTTCTGCTAACTAACTAGAAAAAACGGGCATGTGGGGGGAGAGTTCTAGGAAGTTTAACATCCAATCGAAATCTTGCCTCTGGTAGCAGCCGGACCGCCGGACCGTTCAAACCATTCATACAATACAACATTCTACAGACCTCCATGGGAGGCGTGACAGTGCCGTGATATTGGAAGTATGTCAACGAAACAGACCGTAAACCTTTAGGCTTCTAAACAGACTCTAACCCTATAGGCTACTAAAGACACTCTAACCCTGGCTCTAACCCTATATGCATCTTAATAAAAAGAACCGAACCCAAAAGGATTCTTAACAGACTCTAACCATATAGGCTTCTAAACAGACTCTAACCATATAGGCTTCTAAACAGACTCTAACCCTGTTGGCTTCTAAACAGACTCTAACCATATAGGCTTCTAAACAGACTCTAACCCTGTTGGCTTCTAAACAGACTCTAACCATATAGGCTTCTAAACAGACTCTAACCCTGTTGGCTTCTAAACAGACTCTAACCATATAGGCTTCTAAACAGACTCTAACCATATAGGCTTCTAAACAGACTCTAACCCTGTTGGCTTCTAAACAGACTCTAACCATATAGGCTTCTAAACAGACTCTAACCATATAGGCTTCTAAACAGACTCTAACCCTGTTGGCTTCTAAACAGACTCTAACCATATAGGCTTCTAAACAGACTCTAACCCTGTTGGCTTCTAAACAGACTCTAACCCTATAGGCTTCTAAACAGACTCTAACCCTATAGGCTTCTAAACAGACTCTAACCCTGTTGGCTTCTAAACAGACTCTAACCATATAGGCTTCTAAACAGACTCTAACCATATAGGCTTCTAAACAGACTCTAACCATATAGGCTACTAAACAGACTCTAACCCTATAGACTTCTAAACAGACTCTAACCCTATAGGCTACTAAAGACACTCTAACCCTAACCCTAACCCTATAGGCTACTACAGACACTCTAACCCTATAGGCTTCTAAACAGACTCTAACCCTATAGGCTACTAAAGACACTCTAACCCTGGCTCTAACCCTATAGGCTTCTAAACAGACTCTAACCCTATAGGCTACTAAAGACACTCTAACCCTGGCTCTAACCCTATATGCATCTTAATAAAAAGAACCGAACCCTATAGGCTTCTAAACAGACTCTAACCCTGTTGGCTTCTAAACAGACTCTAACCATATAGGCTTCTAAACAGACTCTAACCATATAGGCTTCTAAACAGACTCTAACCATATAGGCTTCTAAACAGATTATAACCATATAGGTTTCTAAACAGACTCTAACCCTATGGGATTCTAAACAGACTCTATCCTAAACCTAACCCTATAGGCTTCTAAACAGACTCTAACCCTATGGGATTCTAAACAGACTCTATCCTAAACCTAACCCTATAGGCTTCTAAACAGACTCTAATCCTAAACCTAACCCTATAGGCTTCTAAACAGACTCTAATGGGGCGGCAGGGTAGCCTAGTGGTTAGAGCGTTGGACTAGTAACCGGAAGGGTAGCCTAGTGGTTAGAGCGTTGGACTAGTAACCGGAAGGTTGCAAGTTCAAACCCCTGAGCTGACAAGGTACAAATCTGTCGTTCTGCCCCTGAGCAGGCAGTTAACCCACTGTTCCTAGGCCGTCATTCAAAATAAGAATTTGTTCTTTACTGACTTGCCTAGTTAAATAAAGGTAAAAAAAAGAGTCTATTTAGAGTCTGTTTAGAAGGCTTCTAAACAGACTCTGACCCTATAGGCTTCTAAACAGACTCTAATCCTAAACCTATAGTCTTCTAAACAGACTCTAAACCTATAGGCTTTTAAACAGACTCTAACCCTATAGGCTTCTAAACAGACTCTAACCCTATAGGCTTCTAAAAAGACTCTAACCCTATAGGCTTCTAAACAGACTCCAATCCTAAACCTAACCCTATAGGGTTCTAAACAGACTCTAATGTTAAACTTCACCCTATAGGCTTCTAAACAGACTCTAATCCTAAACCTAACCCTATAGGCTTCTAAACAGACTCTAACCATATAGGTTTCTAAACAGACTCCAATCCTAAACCTAACCCTATAGGGTTCTAAACAGACTCTAATGTTAAACTTCACCCTATAGGCTTCTAAACAGACTCTAATCCTAAACCTAACCCTATAGGCTTCTAAACAGACTCTAACCATATAGGTTTCTAAACAGACTCTAATCCTAAACCTAACCCTATAGGCTTCTAAACGGACTCTAATCCTAAACCTAACCCTATAGGCTTCTAAACAGACTCTAACCTTACAGGCTTCTAAACAGACTCTAACCCTATAGGCTTCTAAACAGACTCTAACCCTATAGGGTTCTAAACAGACTCTAATGGTAAACCTCACCCTATAGGCTTCTAAACAGACTCTAACCCTATAGGCTTCTAAACAGACTCCAATCCTAAAACTAACCCTATAGGGTTCTAAACAGACTCTAATGGTAAACCTCACCCTATAGGCTTCTAAACAGACTCTAATCCTAAACCTAACCCTGTAGGCTTCTAAACAGACTCTAATCCTAAACCTAACCTTATAGGTTTCTTAACAGATTCTAATCCTAAACCTAACCCTATAGGTTTCTCAACAGACTCTAAGCATATAGGCATCTAAACAGATTCTAACCCCATGGGATTCTAAACAGACTCTAATCCTAAACCTAACCCTATAATCTTCTAAACAGACTCTAACCCTATTGGCTTTTAAACAGACTGACCCTATAGGCTTCTAAACAGACTCTAATCCTAAACCTATAGTCTTCTAAACAGACTCTAAACCTATAGGCTTTTAAACAGACTCTAACCCTATAGGCTTCTAAACAGACTCTAACCCTATAGGCTTCTAAAAAGACTCTAACCCTATAGGCTTCTAAACAGACTCCAATCCTAAACCTAACCCTATAGGGTTCTAAACAGACTCTAATGTTAAACTTCACCCTATAGGCTTCTAAACAGACTCTAATCCTAAACCTAACCCTATAGGCTTCTAAACAGACTCTAACCATATAGGTTTCTAAACAGACTCCAATCCTAAACCTAACCCTATAGGGTTCTAAACAGACTCTAATGTTAAACTTCACCCTATAGGCTTCTAAACAGACTCTAATCCTAAACCTAACCCTATAGGCTTCTAAACAGACTCTAACCATATAGGTTTCTAAACAGACTCTAATCCTAAACCTAACCCTATAGGCTTCTAAACGGACTCTAATCCTAAACCTAACCCTATAGGCTTCTAAACAGACTCTAACCTTACAGGCTTCTAAACAGACTCTAACCCTATAGGCTTCTAAACAGACTCTAACCCTATAGGGTTCTAAACAGACTCTAATGGTAAACCTCACCCTATAGGCTTCTAAACAGACTCTAACCCTATAGGCTTCTAAACAGACTCCAATCCTAAAACTAACCCTATAGGGTTCTAAACAGACTCTAATGGTAAACCTCACCCTATAGGCTTCTAAACAGACTCTAATCCTAAACCTAACCCTGTAGGCTTCTAAACAGACTCTAATCCTAAACCTAACCTTATAGGTTTCTTAACAGATTCTAATCCTAAACCTAACCCTATAGGTTTCTCAACAGACTCTAAGCATATAGGCATCTAAACAGATTCTAACCCCATGGGATTCTAAACAGACTCTAATCCTAAACCTAACCCTATAATCTTCTAAACAGACTCTAACCCTATTGGCTTTTAAACAGACTCTAACCCTATAGGCTTCTAAACAGACTCTAACCCTATAGGCTTCTAAATAGACTCCAATCCTAAACCTAACCCTATAGGGTTCTAAACAGACTCTAATCCTAAACCTAACCCTGTAGGCTTCTAAACAGACTCTAATCCTAAACCTAACCCTATAGGCTTCTAAACAGACTCTAATCCTAAACCTAAACCTATAGTCTTCTAAACAGACTCTAACGCTATTGGCTTTTAAACAGACTCTAACCCTATAGGCTTCTAAACATACTTTAACCCTATAGTCTTCTAAACATACTCTAATCCTATAGGCTTCTAAACAGAATCCAATCCTAAACCTAACCCTATAGGGTTCTAAACAGACTCTAATGGTAAACCTCGCCCTATAGGCTTCTAAACAGACTCTAATCCTAAACCTAACCCTGTAGGCTTCTAAACAGACTCCAATCCTAAACCTAACCCTATAGGATTCTAAACAGACTCTAATCCTAAACCTAACCCTACAGTCTTCTAAACAGACTCTAATCCTAAACCTAACCCTATAGGTTTCTCAACAGACTCTAAGCATATAGGCATCTAAACAGATTCTAACCCCATGGGATTCTAAACAGACTCTAATCCTAAACCTAACCCTATAATCTTCTAAACAGACTCTAACCCTATTGGCTTTTAAACAGACTGACCCTATAGGCTTCTAAACAGACTCTAATCCTAAACCTATAGTCTTCTAAACAGACTCTAAACCTATAGGCTTTTAAACAGACTCTAACCCTATAGGCTTCTAAACAGACTCTAACCCTATAGGCTTCTAAAAAGACTCTAACCCTATAGGCTTCTAAACAGACTCCAATCCTAAACCTAACCCTATAGGGTTCTAAACAGACTCTAATGTTAAACTTCACCCTATAGGCTTCTAAACAGACTCTAATCCTAAACCTAACCCTATAGGCTTCTAAACAGACTCTAACCATATAGGTTTCTAAACAGACTCCAATCCTAAACCTAACCCTATAGGGTTCTAAACAGACTCTAATGTTAAACTTCACCCTATAGGCTTCTAAACAGACTCTAATCCTAAACCTAACCCTATAGGCTTCTAAACAGACTCTAACCATATAGGTTTCTAAACAGACTCTAATCCTAAACCTAACCCTATAGGCTTCTAAACGGACTCTAATCCTAAACCTAACCCTATAGGCTTCTAAACAGACTCTAACCTTACAGGCTTCTAAACAGACTCTAACCCTATAGGCTTCTAAACAGACTCTAACCCTATAGGGTTCTAAACAGACTCTAATGGTAAACCTCACCCTATAGGCTTCTAAACAGACTCTAACCCTATAGGCTTCTAAACAGACTCCAATCCTAAAACTAACCCTATAGGGTTCTAAACAGACTCTAATGGTAAACCTCACCCTATAGGCTTCTAAACAGACTCTAATCCTAAACCTAACCCTGTAGGCTTCTAAACAGACTCTAATCCTAAACCTAACCTTATAGGTTTCTTAACAGATTCTAATCCTAAACCTAACCCTATAGGTTTCTCAACAGACTCTAAGCATATAGGCATCTAAACAGATTCTAACCCCATGGGATTCTAAACAGACTCTAATCCTAAACCTAACCCTATAATCTTCTAAACAGACTCTAACCCTATTGGCTTTTAAACAGACTCTAACCCTATAGGCTTCTAAACAGACTCTAACCCTATAGGCTTCTAAATAGACTCCAATCCTAAACCTAACCCTATAGGGTTCTAAACAGACTCTAATCCTAAACCTAACCCTGTAGGCTTCTAAACAGACTCTAATCCTAAACCTAACCCTATAGGCTTCTAAACAGACTCTAATCCTAAACCTAAACCTATAGTCTTCTAAACAGACTCTAACGCTATTGGCTTTTAAACAGACTCTAACCCTATAGGCTTCTAAACATACTTTAACCCTATAGTCTTCTAAACATACTCTAATCCTATAGGCTTCTAAACAGAATCCAATCCTAAACCTAACCCTATAGGGTTCTAAACAGACTCTAATGGTAAACCTCGCCCTATAGGCTTCTAAACAGACTCTAATCCTAAACCTAACCTTATAGGTTTCTTAACAGATTCTAATCCTAAACCTAACCCTATAGGTTTCTCAACAGACTCTAAGCATATAGGCATCTAAACAGATTCTAACCCCATGGGATTCTAAACAGACTCTAATCCTAAACCTAACCCTATAATCTTCTAAACAGACTCTAACCCTATTGGCTTTTAAACAGACTCTAACCCTATAGGCTTCTAAACAGACTCTAACCCTATAGGCTTCTAAATAGACTCCAATCCTAAACCTAACCCTATAGGGTTCTAAACAGACTCTAATCCTAAACCTAACCCTGTAGGCTTCTAAACAGACTCTAATCCTAAACCTAACCCTATAGGCTTCTAAACAGACTCTAATCCTAAACCTAAACCTATAGTCTTCTAAACAGACTCTAACGCTATTGGCTTTTAAACAGACTCTAACCCTATAGGCTTCTAAACATACTTTAACCCTATAGTCTTCTAAACATACTCTAATCCTATAGGCTTCTAAACAGAATCCAATCCTAAACCTAACCCTATAGGGTTCTAAACAGACTCTAATGGTAAACCTCGCCCTATAGGCTTCTAAACAGACTCTAATCCTAAACCTAACCCTGTAGGCTTCTAAACAGACTCCAATCCTAAACCTAACCCTATAGGATTCTAAACAGACTCTAATCTTAAACCTAACCCTACAGTCTTCTAAACAGACTCTAATCCTAAACCTAACCCTATAGGTTTCTCAACAGACTCTAACCATATAGGCTTCTAAACAGATTCTAACCACATAGGTTTCTAAACAGACTCTAACCCTATGGGATTCTAAACAGACTATAATCCTAAACCTAACCCTATAGGCTTCTAAACAGACTCTAATCCTAAACCTAACCCTATAGGCTTCTAAACAGACTCTAATCCTAAACCTAACCCTATAGGCTTCTAAACAGACTCTAATCCTAAACCTAAACCTATAGGCTTCTAAACAGACTCTATTCCTAAACCTAACCCTATAGGCTTCTAAACAGACTCTAACCCTATAGGCTTCGAAACAGACTCTAACCCTGTAGGCTTCGAAACAGACTCTAACCCTATAGGCTTCTAAACAGACTCTAACCCTATAGGCTTCTAAACAGACTCTAACCCTATAGGCTTCGAAACAGACTCTAACCCTATAGGCTTCTAAACAGACTCTAACCCTATTGGCTTTTAAACATACTCTAACGCTATTGGGTTCTAAACAGACTCTAACCCTATAGGCTTCTAAACAGACTCTAACCATATAGGCTTCTAAACAGACTTTAATTAGCCCATATGCTTTTAAACAGACTACACCTATAGGCTTCTTAACAGACTCTAATTAGCCATATAGGCTTCTAAACAGACTCTAACCCTATAGGCTTCTAAACAGACTCTAACCCTATTTGCTTCTAAACAGACTCTAACCCTATTGGCTTCTAAACAGACTCTAACCCTATAGGCTTCTAAACAGACTTGAATTAGCCCATACGCTTTTAAACAGACTATCCCTATAGGCTTCTTAACAGACTCTAACCCTGTAGGCTTCTAAACAGACTCTAATCCTATAGGCTTCAAAATAGACTGGTTTGTCAGAACAACCACAGTCCAGACTGGGTGGGTTTGGTTTGTCAGAACCACCACAGACCAGAGGGGTTTGGTTTGGTTTGTCAGTATCACTACAGTCCCGACTGGTTGGGTTTGGTTTGTGTCAGAACCACCACAGTCCAGACTGGTTGGGTTTGGTTTGTCAGAACCACCACAGTCCAGATTGGTTGGGTTTGTGTCAGAACCACCACAGTCCAGAGTGGGTGGGTTGGGTTTGTATCAGAACCACCACAGTTCAGACTGGTTGGGTTTAGTTTGTCAGAACCACCACAGTCCTGACTGGTTGGGTTTGTATCAGTACCACCACAGTCCAGACTGGGAGGGTTGGGTTTGTATCAGAACCACCACAGTCCAAACTGGTTGGTTTTGGTTTGTCAGAACCACCACAGTCCAGACTGGTTGGGATTGGTTTGTCAGAACAACCACAGTCCAGGCTGGTTGGGTTTGGTTTGTCAGTACCACTGCAATCCAGACTGGTTGGGATTGGTTTGTCAGAACCACCACTGTCCAGGCTGGTTGGGTTTGGTTTGTCAGTACCACTGCAGTCCAGACTGGTTGGGATTGGTTTGTCAGAACCACCACAGTCCAGGCTGGTTGGGTTTGGTTTGTCAGTACGACTGCAGTCCAGACTGGTTGGGATTGGTTTGTCAGAACCACCACAGTCCAGGCTGGTTGGGTTTGGTTTGTCAGTACCACTGCAGTCCAGACTGGTTGGGATTGGTTTGTCAGAACCACCACAGTCCAGGCTGGTTGGGTTTGGTTTGTCAGTACGACTGCAGTCCAGACTGGTTGGGATTGGTTTGTCAGAACCACCACAGTCCAGACCACCTGCTACCAGTGACTCGAATGTACTAAGCAGGAGGGGAGATGAAGTTCCAGGACAAACATAGAGCTAAAACAGAGAGAGGTGCAGGAACTGACAGCCAGCTGTCTGTCTGGCCATACCACAGTTACAACAGAGAGATGTGCAGGGACTGACAGCCAGCGGTCTGTCTGGCCATACTACAGTTACAACAGAGAGAGGTGCAGGGACTGACAGCCAGCTGTCTGTCCGGCCATACTACAGTTACAACAGAGAGAGGTGCAGGGACTGACATCCAGCTGTCTGTCTGGCCACACTACAGTTACAACAGAGAGAGGTGCAGGGACTGACATCCAGCGGTCTGTCTGGCCACACTACAGTTACAACAGAGAGAGGTGCAGGGACTGACTACTAGAAGAGAATGATTAATATCTGGGTCTGAACTGTTTTTCAGAATGACACAGTTTCTATTTGATGCAAAACACAGAAAAATAGATGATAAAAAAACTAAAAACTAAAACTGAGACAGAAACCAAACAAATCATTGAAACTACTGAGCAGAAATCAACACTGCAGTGGTTAATTATTTACAGCTTCTGCATATTCAGCATAATAATTCAGAGTAATACAGGGAGAATTGTAATGACAAAATGTGCTTGAAGTGAATTATGTATAGTAAAATAGTTTTTGTATAACAAATGAACAAACAAATTAAGACTCTTTTTACATTTTGATTTGCTATCTGATTCAATTAGTAAAAGAGTGTCATCTTCAGAAGAAGTCCTGTTTCTACTGAGTACACTCTTAGAAAAAGGCTTACAAATGGGTTCAGCTGTCCTCATAGGAGAACTCTTTTGGTTCCAGGTTGAACAAGTTCGGATTTCATGTAGAACCCTCTGTGGAAAGGGATCTACATTGAACTGGAAAGGGCTCTGAATGGAACTAGAAAGGGTTCTGAATGGAACTGGAAAGGGCTCTAAATGGAACTGGAAAGGGTTCTGAATGGAACTGGGAAGGGCTCTACATGGAACTGGAAATGGTTCTGAATGGAACTGGAAAGGGCTCTAAATGGAACTGGAAAGGGCTCTAAATGGAACTGGAAAGATGTTCTGAATGGAACTGGAAAGGGCTCTAAATGGAACTGAGAAGGGCTCTAAATGGACCTGGAAAGGGTTCTGAATGGAACTGGAAAGGGCTCTACATGGAACTGGAAAGGGTTCTGAATGGAACTGGGAAGGGCTCTACATGGAACTGGAAAGGGTTCTGAATGGAACTGGAAAGGGCTCTAAATGGAACTGGAAAGGGCTCTAAATGGAACTGGAAAGATGTTCTGAATGGAACTGGGAAGGGCTCTACATGGAACTGGAAAGTGTTCTGAATGGAACTGGAAGGGGTTCTGAATGGAACTGGAAAGGGTTCTGAATGGAACTGGGAAGGGCTCTAAATGGAACTGGGAAGGGCTCTAAATGGAACTGGAAAGGGTTCTGAATGGAACTGGAAAGGGTTCTGAATGGAACTGGGAAGGGTTCTGAATGGAACTGGAAAGGGTTCTGAATGGAACTGGGAAGGGCTATAAATGGAACTGGAAAGGGCTCTGAATGGAACTGGGAAGGGCTCTAAATGGAACTGGGAAGGGCTCTGAATGGAACTTGAAAGGGCTCTAAATGGAACTGGGAAGGGCTATAAATGGAACTGGAAAGGGCTCTGAATGGAACTGGGAAGGGCTCTAAATGGAACTGGAAAGGGCTCTGAATGGAACTGGGAAGGGCTCTTCATGTAACTGGGAAGGGCTCTATGTGGAACTGGAAAGGGCTCTAAATGGAACTTGAAAGGGCTCTAAATGGAACTTGAAAGGGCCCTAAATGGAACTGGGGAGGGCTATAAATGGAACTGGAAAGGGCTCTGAATGGAACTGGGAAGGGCTCTAAATGGAACTGGAAAGGGCTCTGAATGGAACTGGGAAGGGCTCTTCATGTAACTGGGAAGGGCTCTATGTGGAACTGGAAAGGGCTCTAAATGGAACTGGGAGGGCTCTATGTGGAACTGGAAAGGGTTCTGAATGGAACTGGGAAGGGCTCTATGTGGAACTGGAAAGGGTTCTGAATGGAACTGGGAAGGGCTCTATGTGGAACTGGAAAGGGTTCTGAATGGAACTGGGAAGGGCTCTATGTGGAACTGGAAAGGGTTCTGAATGGAACTGGGAAGGGCTCTAAATGTAACTGGAAAGGGTTCTAAATGTAACTGGAAAGGGTTCTACATGGAACTGGAAAGGGTTCTGAATGGAACTGGGAAGGGCTCTACATGGAACTGGAAAGGGTTCTAAATGTAACTGGAAAGGGCTCTACATGGAACTGGAAAATGGCTCTACGTGGAACTGGAAAGAGCTCTACATGGAACTGGAATCTCCCTATCTCCTTACCTTACGCCTCCTATCTCCCTTCTTTATGCATTCTATCTCCCTGCTTCAATCTCCCTGCTTCTATCTCCCTGCCTTCTATCTCCATGCCTTATGCCCTCTAATCTCCATGCCTTCTGCCTTATATCTAACCTAACTGCCTTCTATCTCCCTGCTTCTATCTCTCTGCCTTCTCTCTCCATGCCTTATGCCCTCTATCTCCATGCCTTCTTCTTTATATCTAACCTAACTGCCTTCTATCCCCTGTATCCTCTCCCTGCCA
The DNA here is from genome assembly GCF_057628025.1 of Oncorhynchus mykiss. Classification (NCBI taxonomy): domain Eukaryota; kingdom Metazoa; phylum Chordata; class Actinopteri; order Salmoniformes; family Salmonidae; genus Oncorhynchus; species Oncorhynchus mykiss. Next base: position 823,186 of record NC_143024.1, on the reverse strand, counting down.
TCTATGTCCCTGCCTATTGCCTTCTATCTCCCTGCGTTTTTATCTCCCTGCCATCTATCTCCCTGTCTCCTCTCCCTGCCATCTATGTCCCTGTCTCCTCTCCCTGACATCTATGTCCCTGCCTAATGCCTTCTATCTCCCTGTCTCCTCTCCCTGCCATCTATGTCCCTGCCTAATGCCTCTATCTCCCTGTCTCATCTCCCTGCCATCTATGTCCCTGCCTAACGCCTTCTATCTCCCTGCCTTTCATCTCCCTGTCTTCTCTCCCTGCCATCTATGTCCCTGCCTAATGCCTTCTATCTCCCTGCCTTCTATCTCCCTGTCTCATCTCCATGCCATCTATGTCCCTGCCTAACGCATTCTATCTCCCTGTCTCCTCTCCCTGCCATCTATGTCCCTGCCTAATGCCTTCTATCCCCCTGTCTCCTCTCCCTGCCATCTATCTCCCTGTCTCCTCTCCCTGCCATCTACGTCCCTGCCTAACGCCTTCTATCTCCCTGTCTCCTCTCCCTGCCATCTATGTCCCTGCCTAACGCCTTCTATCTCCCTGCCTTTTATTTCCCTGTCTTCTCTCCCTGCCATCTATGTCCATGCCTAATGCCTTCTATCTCCTGCCTTTTATCTCCCTGCCTTCTATCTCCCTGTCTCCTCTCCCTGCCATCTATGTCCCCGCCTAATGCCTTCTA